>NC_045699.1:25339430-25644528 GCF_009834535.1 Camelus ferus
CTTTAATCCTTTCCCCATGTGGTTGTTAGTTATCTCCTTAGAGAATGTGTTCCTGTCACTCTGACTTAAAAACGCTGCTAACCGCTTGGCAAGGCTTCTGTGGTTCTTCACAACATGCATCTCCCCACACCTTGAATATCAATGCTCGCCACTCCCCATACTATCACCCTAGCCCAAGCTATAGACACCCATCACATGTAAACACACCTTACATTTGCCCCAATTATCCCCTAAATGCAGTACCAGGTCGTGTCAGTTCTCTTTGTTTGGCCTCCCCTCAGAACTTCTTGTGGACTTTCCCTGATTTAACCTCATTTTAGATTCGATTTCTCTATGACTGAGCTCTTTATGTAGGAGGCTTATTGGGGATGCTTTCAACAACACCGTACATAAGTGATGAAGGAAACAGTATTATTCAGAGGAGAGGTTGAAATTTGATACAATAGAAATGAGCCCTCAGCCGATCCAATTGGATGAAGGTCGTTCAGGGATGTCCCTGCTTGAAGAAAGGGGAGCAGGTCATAGAACAGTATTGAATAATGATTTTTCCTGAGGAAGAGGTATAACCTTGGGCAAAGGGGATCTCATCCCATCCAGAGGACGGGGAGGATAGTTCCTGGAGAAGGATAGCTAGAGATCTGTTAGCAGCGGAGTAGCAGGGACAATGAGGATGTCAAACCTGAAGGAGTTTCTAGGTGGCTCATCACAGCACTCACTGCACCCCCATAGGGGGTTAATCCCCTACTCATGTCATGGAGTGTTTGGGAGAAGCCCCTCCCCCAGCACATACCTTCTTGTACTCCAGTCAGATTTGAATCCCTTAAGCTATGAGCTCACTGTGGCTGGTTCTTTAGAGGTCTTTCAGTTTGCAGTATAGTGCCTGGCACCTTGGAGGCTTTTAAAAGGAATAAGTAAGTACATTGAACCTCACTTAGATTCACAACAGAATTAAATAACCTACACCCGGAATAACAATACCTGATGCTCTATGTTTCCTTGTAAAATGTGTATAAGTTGTGCTATCTTAGAACAAAAGTTTTAATTAGCATTCCTGTTTAGTTAAATTGGGTTTCAAGGAAGTAAAAGGAACAGGCTGAGGATAGGGTTAGTTTGAAAAGAAATCTTTGCAATGGGAAAAGCAGTTTCAGAGGTACAATGGGTTACCAACATCAATTAGAACCCAGAAAGAGGAAGATCTAAAAAAAAAAACAAAAACAAAAACTACATATTTGGGAAAAAGGGTGATCAGGGACTCAATTTGACTGGGAAGAGCTGAAATGAGAGATGGAGCAGAGGGATAAGTTATTGGAAAATATTTGGAATCCACTGAGCATGTTTACAAGTCAAACACCTCAGACACTGTTGCAAAACTTCTGCCATGATGGAAATAAATAAAGTCTCAAGTAGCTACTTGAGTGATGTTTTGGCAAAATATATTGATTTTTTTCAGTTGGTGTAGGGGCTGTCATGTATTCTTGAGTAAAAATTGTAAGTGGCATGCCCTTCACAGAGCTGGCACATTGAAGACTCACAATAAATGTTTGTTCACCACCTCTTTCCCATAAAAGTAAAGATTTTAAGTCCACCTTACCCTTCATTTCAAAGACGTGCTAAAGCACATAGAGTTAGACATTCAGGGATCCTCTTTTGGCCACATGGTGCCTCTCACGAGAGGCCATCGTCACGTACTCGGCTCAGCCTGGGACTTCAGAAAATGAAAACATCTCTTTCTCTCCTCTTTCCCTATCTGGGTAGATTCTTTGTTCCTTTCTTTTTGCTTTGCTTCTTGCCCTATTTACACAAGAACCACGCAGCTAATGTGGTCATTTTAGAGAAACTGTATGTAAAGATCTTGCTTACAATGTATGTATTTTGGGGGTAGAATTCGAACACACCTCTTCTCTTGCATTAAGAATAAAATGAGTTGCCTTTCAGTTCAACAAACAGTATCAACATCTTGCAAAAGTAGTGCCCTAGAAAAATATGCTAGAGAAATATGAATATAACATAGGAATATTGCAAAGAAAAATGAATAAACTGCTAGCAGTCGTGGACAGAAGAATGTGTATGGTTGAGGTGCAGTTACTGTGCTGTGAGAACAAGGAGGTAGGAATGATTACTTTTGACCAAACTAAGGGAGATCAGAAGATGGATGTGGCACTTTTCAGACCTTTCGAGTGTCCCTAATCAGTAGTTAATTGAGTCCTGCATGTAAATCTGTGTTGTTGGCTCTGTATGTGTTTCCTGGTAATTAATAACCACTTTCCCAGTTAATTTTATGTATTTTCCATCTGTGCCTTTTTGGATGCAGGAAAGTTATTTTAGAATGATCATACACACACTAGTCTCAGGAATGCAGTTTTATAAAGAGGGGAAGTTGACTGAAAGGAGATTGAACAATGTGACACAAATTTCCATACTGAATGTAGCTTGGAGTCCAGCAATGAGAGATACGGTGGGAAATAACTGGAAAAAGCAAGAAAAGCTGCAAGAATGACTTTGAGGAGATTGTTGGAAAGAAAAACTCTAAAATAAGATGCAACTCAGTCGTGATAGAACTAATACGATAGAGGATGATATAGTGACAGAATCTGGGACAATGAATTTTGGAGCCTGTACCAAGACATCTGGAGCATAGCAACAGAAAGGGAAGTTTAGATTTGGTGCCAAAATTCAGTCGAAATTTGGCGTTTGCATCTTGAAACTGACTGCAAAATAAGATAAAGAGAAACTTAGCTGACTTGAAGATAAAGGAGCCTAAAGTTGAGAAGTCAACAAAAAAGTGTTTTGCAGGGTTGCAGAATGATGCTCACCACACTCAGATGTGTGAAGGAAATATAGATTCTGCATTGTTTTCTCTAACTGCCCCCATCTTTCTCACTACCCTCCAATGGCTAGGTAGCAGGGAAAGAAAGTAAAGCTTATTTTTATTTGTTAATTTCAGTACAATCTAATCATTAAATGTTTTGCATTAGAAAATGTGCCTTCTTGGATGACCCAAATGCATCAATTTTCTCTTGTATTCTCTCAGATGTCACTTGGATTTAGAGGAGTACTCTCCTGGCTTATGGCATGATCTTGTGACATTGGGGAAAGGACCTTGTTCTGCTGATTTATAATGTGTTCCGGCTGGTATGCTAAGGTGTGGTTTATCTAAGCTGTTGTTTTGCTTGATTGTGTTGGGAATAGCTGCTGATTTCTGCAGCAGATAATTTTTTTTTAAATTGAAACATAATTGATTTACAATGTTCTGTTATTTTCTGCAGTACAGCATCGTGATTCAGTTATACATATATATAGTCTTTTTCATGTTCTTGTTTAGTATAGGTTATTATAAGATATTTCATATAGTTCTCTTCGTTATACATTAGGACCTTGTTGTTTATCTATTTTATATATAGTAGTTAGTATCTGCAAATCCCAAACTCCTAATTTATCCCTACCCTCCCTTTCCCCTTTGGTAACCATAAGTTTGTTTTCCATATCTGTGATTTTGTTTTTGGTTTGTAAATATGTTCATTTGTGTCACTTTTTTAGATTCTGCATGTAAGCAATATCATATGGTATCTGTCGTTCTCTGTCTGACTTACTTCACTTAGTATGATAATCTCTAAATCCATCCATGTTGCTACAAATGACATTATTCCATTTATTTTAATGGCTGAGTAGTATTCCATTGAATATATATACAACAGCTTATCTATCCAGTCATCTATTGATGAACATTCAGGTTGCTTCCATGGCTTAGCTATTGTAAATAGAGCTACTATGAACATTGGGGTGCATGTGTCTTTTCAAATTAGAGTTTTCTCCAGGATACAAGCCCAGCAGTGGGATTGCTGGATCATAGTAACTCTATTTTTAGTTTTTTAAGAATCCTCCATACTGTTCTCCATAGGGGCTGCACCAATATACATTCTGACCAACAGTGTAGGAGGGTTCCCTTTTCTCCACACCCTCTCCAGCGTTTACCGTTTGTGGACTTTTTAATGATGGTCATTCGGACTAGCATGATGTGACATCTCATTATAGTTTTGATTTGCATTTCTCTCATAAGTAGCAATATTGAGCATCTTTTCATGTGTCTTTTGGCCATCTGTATGTCTTCATTGGAGATGTTTGTTTAGGTCTTCTGCCCACTTTTTGATTTCTTTTTTTAATTGTTATTGAGTTGTATGAGCTGTTTGCATATTCTGGAAATTAAGCCCTTGTCCTTTATAAGCAGATAATTTCTTATTCTTAATTGTTTTCTAGTGTCCAGGAGTCCTCTCAGTTGAATTGTCTTTTTGAATTTTTGCTGTTCCTCGTGTCTGGCCTGTGGTCTAATGCTAGTATCTACTATGAGGTTATTTTGCCCTCAACCACAGGAGCCATACTGCCTTTCAACCTTCTGTGTCAGGGACATGCAGGGACAGAGAAACATTTGGAAGTATAGTTTAGACCTTCTCTGTGCCCATCAACACTGTTCCACTTCCCAACTATACCAAAGCCTCCAGAGTTAACTCAGGGATACTCTATGCAGGAGTCTGCTCCCTACATCCCAAATGGATGACTGGGCAATATCCCACATAGAGTTGACTTCACACTCAAGCTGAACCTTGCTGTTCCAACAATTACATGCTTTGCAGTTGCAGGACTGGAAAATCAGAGCACATGGCTGCCCTGATCCACATTTCTTCAGTGCCCTTGCTCTTCTACCCTTTTCTTCTAAGTTTCTATGAAATCGGAAGTGATGAAATTTTTGTTTACTTCTCCTACTTGTCTTTCTAAAACATCTACTACATCAAACTTTATCGTCTGAGCTCCAGCCCAGACAATAATATGTTCAGTGGGAAAATGGAAAGACAATCCTTTCACTCACAATAACGCCTGGGTTTTAAATCTATAGACTTCAACATTTTATTTTGCAAATCAGTTTATAAATATTAGCTCTCTTTTTTTATATTCCTTCTGAGCCATACTGATGCTGTTAGGAGAAGTACCATGGAGTTGACTTTGGAGTTAGGGAGGGCCTCTGGAATGTTGATACGTACTTCCTACCCTATGTCCAATCAACCAAACCTATTTGTTAAAAAAAAAAAAGTCTAGAAAAGAAATCAAAGCAAGCTAAATAAAAGTCCTGTTACACAGGTGTAAGACTGGGGGCTAAGATTTTTTAGCTAAGTGTATTCTGTTTAGTTATACTATTTTCTGTTCTTCTTTTGAAATTGAAATTATTGAATATCTTCAGATTATATACTATTATATAAAGCCTGATTCCTCCACTGAGTAAGTACATATCTAAGTTAATATTGATAAAATAAAATCTTACTGTTATTTGGGAATGAATGCTTTTTTTATAATTTAAATATACAATATTCTGAATAAATAGTTTGAGGAGAAAATTATATGAATTTTTAGTATAAAAAGAAAATAATACATTAAAATTATGCCATGATTGATAAAACACTGACAGAGAAAAATAAAAATAAGGGAACTGCTTCTACTTATAGTGTTTTATACTGTAAATAGAACAGAATTAGAATGACTAGAAAACCAACATATAAAGCTGACCATTGTTTACCAGTCATAAATCAGAGTGACTGACTGAAATGCTGTCTTTTTCATCCTCTTTCATCTCTCCTTCACTGAAAAGATTTTGCCCAAGACTGACCATATGGACGTGTTTTGAAAATTTCCTATCTATGGGTTCAGGGAACACAGCTTTCCCGCATGTGAATGTTAGAGAAATGCACGTCCTTCACCTTCTTTACTTATTTATTAGCGCAGATTTATTAACAAGAGGATCTACTTACCCTTGGACAGTAAGAAATAACAGCAGATTTGTATTACACAGGTTGCTTTTTAAAAGTAATTTTTAAAATATTTATAATAGCTTTACATTTACAAAAAAGTCACAGAGATAGTACAAAGAGTTTCTATATACTCCACACCCAAGGTCCCCTACTGTTAACATCTTGTGTGATGATAGTACATTTATTACAACCAATAAACCAAAGTATACAACAAAAGAACCAATATACCTTTGACTGCAAGTAACAGAAGACCTAAATCAAAGTAGTGCCAATATTATTAATAGTAGCTGTAGTGATCACCTAAAGGTCCAAGAATAATGCAAGCTTTAAGTATGCTTGGAACCAGGCCTCAAACATTGTCACCAAAACCCACCTCCCTTTCTTTTTTTTTTTTTTTTCTCTTTTTGCCAAGATTTAACTTGGCATTCTCTTTGTTAATAATTCAGACAGAAATTTCCAACATAGATGAAGGTATACATGGCAGCTTGAGGCTCACATCTGTATTCTCAATAACCCTGATATATAATGTTTCCAACAGATCTTAAGATTGATCCTCATTGGACTGACTCAGATCATGTGACCCTTCCTGAACTGATCACCATGGAAACTGAATACTCGGTTTGGCCAGACTAACAACACATCTCAACGTTGGTCCAAGGATAAGGTTATCTTTCTAAATTAACTTAACCCAGTTATGGGGCAGACATTTCTTATTAGTAAAGTAAGTTTGTGATAGAAGGAGAAAGAATACATAGCACATACCAAGAAAGCAAAATCATCTGATCTCCACTATAATGTACATATGGGTAGATGTCTTAATCTTGAATGTCTCTAAGCATACTAGTCTACAATCGTTTCTAGTCTAAATTGCATCTAGAAAAATGTATGACTGGTTATTTCTATGATGAGAGAAAATAAGTTCTTTTCTATTGGTTATTTTGCAAGTTAATTATCTCTATTTTTAAGTTAAAATAAGAAACCATATTCAGCCTCAATATTTAACACATATTTCTCTCACATCTTCGTGATGTAAAATACACAAATACTACTACTAGTATTTTCCTGATACTCCATATACACAGTGTTTTACAAGAAGATTAAATAACATCTAGAGATACTTCAAGTTTTTATTTAGGATGCAAGAAGTTTCTTTCCTGAAAACAGAAACAATAATTAATACTTTACTATATGGTCCAAGAATGGTGAAGACTATTTATAAATAAGATATCTTTTAATTCCTAGAGCAACCAGATAATTTTACACAATTATTCATTCCATGTTAGAGAGGATGAGTCAAAGGGATAAAATAAATTTTAAAAAGTCACAAAACTAGTGAGTAGTTTTATCAGATGCCATTTACATTTCCCTTCATATCTTCTTTGCTTCACCTATTCCGAAGATCTTTGGCTAATTTTGTACCCCCAGCCACAGCCGTAGAGATCCCCTTTGTCTGATTCTGACCAAATTCAAATGGCTACAGCATTATCGTTCCTTTCCTCACGGACCCCATGCAAAACTTAATGCTCTTTGTCTGACTTCCCTGTTGATGCTGAGGCAAAAGACACCATGAGAGCATTTGGTGCCTACGGCTAAGCAACCTGGGAAGTTCAGAGATTATAACCCTGAACGTGAACCTTTGACCAACAGGAGATAGCAGCAAGAAGAGAATAAGTTTGTCTCCGCTCCTCTCCTGTGCATAGCCTGTCCAGAGAAGCAGTCATTAATAAGGCTTCTTGGGAGATATTCTCATGAACTCAAGTGGTCAGTCACACCTAATACCACGTGGTGTTTAGCTTGGGAATGCACCGGTTGTGAGCTCTCCCTGCTTCCCTGCCTTACTTTCCTTGGCCCTCACCCCTGTTTCCCAGGATTGTGCTCTTGAATCATGCATTAACACATAAACTTTTGCTTCAGGCTCTGTTTTTAAGAAACTCAGTTGAAAACCATTGGTATCAGAAATGGCCCCAGAAAGTGGACCCTTAGGATAATATATTGAATCTGCATTACTGACCATTCTCACAGCATTAAGGATCCCATTGCTAGTGTTAAGAGGGGCTGGTGATTAGCTTTGGCATGCCGTGACATCACGATTACTAAGGCTTTCCCTTGTGGTTAATTGGGGTAAGGTGCAAGAGGCAGATAAGACTTCAGAATGTGCAGAGGCTGTATGCTTATATCATATGGGGACGGTGATGATTATAAGGACTGTGGATTGGGCTGGCTTTTGTCAATGATAGTGGAAGCTTTGAAAGAGAAAATTACCGGCTTAGAGCAGCCAATTGCCAACTTGAGACACTCTGTGAAAGCCAGAGGGCCTCTCTGGCTTCATTTAGACAGAACCTTAACATCTCTGGGTCCAGGGAACTCAGCAGAAAATCAGACCCCAGATTTAATTTTAAGTGTGACAGAGCGACAAAGGAGACCAAATATATTGCCTTGAGAGATCTCATCTATTTAGTTCAGGACTATAGTTGGAAAAGAGCAAGATTTCGAGACCTGGGATGGGGACATTGGTGTGGACTGCATTTAGAATCTTGAACTCTGTATTCCCTTGAACAAGAGCAGGAATAGTTCCTCTCCCCTGACAGAAGAAAGTGTTTTCTTCTAGCTTGGAGCACATGCTAAGGCTTCATGGAAGCAAATGCCTCACCCAGTATTGCCTGTGCTCTTTAGGAGCTGCCCTACCAACACTTATTCTTTCCAGGCTTCTTACAAAGCAAGACGTTCAGTATTTCCTCCAGTAGAAAAGTTATTTAATCACCAATTGGGATTAAAATGTACAGGGTAGGAAGTGGGGGATAATTGTGGTAGTGGGTCTCTCCAGTGTCAGAACAGGGTGAAAGGACATAAGGCTTCTTCTCATACATCTTAGGTTGACTTCCCTGGAAAACAGACTCTGAGATGGAGGTTTGTATGCAAGAGGTGTTTTTTTGTTTGGTTTCTTGTTGGTTTTGTTTTGGGTTTTCTTTTCTTTTCTTTTTTTGGATTGATCTTGAAAAATAGCACTTACTAGAGGGTGAGGAGCGCTGGACTGGGCAAAAGGGGAAGCTGATCTGCTGTGCTGCAGTTAAGAAGTGGTCTCAGTGCCACCCACAGTTCTGGAGTTGAGTGATCATCAAACTTGTCTGGAGTTGAATCAAGGGAAAAGACCTTTGAATATCTTCATAGACCAGTCATCTGATGTGAGCTGACCCCTAGAGAGAGTGGAATTTGTTTGAGGTAACTGCCTGTGGCCATGCAGATGCAGCTGTGAGGCATCAACCAATGCTGCCAAAGCTAGGAAAGTCAGACCTTGGTCCAGAGTGGAGAACTGGGCAGCACACAAAAGCAAATGTTGTAATATATGAGAATGTATTGGATTTGAAGCCCTTGCTCTTGAATTGAAAGTCCATGTTCTGTCAAGAAGTAGAGTTAGTCCTCATAATCTGTTGAGATGATCCTTCAAAGCTTGGGCACAGTGATAGCTTCCAGAAAATGAGGTGGGGATGTCAGCATGTCCTTGCAAAATATGAAGGAGGAAAGAATACTCAAGGAGGTGGCAATGTTAGAATAGGCTGAGATGTGCAACTTAAGAATACACCATCAAACGATTTTCCCTAAGTATACCCCGAGACCATTTCCTTCCTTGAGGCAATATGGAATAAGGCGTTGTTAGGGTGTGAAGAAGGAACTAAACATCCTTAAGAAATGTAATGTTTCCAGTCCTGTATAGGATTTGAATGACAGTAAGAAATGTTGCCTTGAAACTCTGCTTTCCAGGGCAAGTAGGAATAATGCAATTCTGGGATGGAAGAATATAGATGACAGTACTTAATGTTTAGGGACAAGATAGATTTAATTACTCTGATAATATTACTAGCGTAGAAATCAGGATGTCTTGATACACAGTTACCTCTGATGATGGCAATTAAATCTTAGTGTCCTACAGGAAAGATAGATGATAAGCAGAATAGGGTGTCATGTGACCTATATAATAAAATAAATAAATAAAATTAGATCTTGTGAACTGATAACTGAAATTAGCCATCAAAATGGAAAATTAGGGTTCCTTACAAAAATTCCGGAGGGACTCAAATACCATGAGTGGAGGCTTTGGATGCCAGGTGATAGATGGAGTTTTAGCCCAGGTTTGTCTCACTCTTTCACAATTCAGTGATCCCACCTTGTCTAAACAACTACCCTACAGTTATTTCCGTGGTCCCCAAGTGGATAATTGAGTCTGATATTCCTGCTTGGCAGAATCCTCACATTGATTTATGATCTATGGAGTATACAAGCCATTATGGTTTGAAAAAGAAAAAAAAAGGCCAAACAGAATCCCTCCTCTATCCTGGTGGATATATAAGAAGCAATACCATATTGTGGGGAGAATTACAATGATAAAAACCCACATTAAATACTGAGAGAATGCAGGAGTAGTGATTTCTTGGGATATCCCCATTCAATGCACCTACTAGGCTGCTGAAAAAAAATCAATAAAAATGTTAATCATGACTGGTAGATAACTATGGACTGATGACTTTACACTTACCCAGGATGTAGTCTCAACTACCACTACAGGCTTGATATGGTATTTTTATTGGTGCAGTACAACCCATTTCTGGCACTTGGCATACAGGAATTTATTTGTCAATTGCATTCTTGATTTCTAACAGTAGGAAGAAACAAAAGCAGTTTGTCATCGCATAGTAGGGGCAGCAGTATACATTCACTGGTTGCCCCCAGGGTTGTGTTGATGCTCATGCTCACATCCATGATATACTGTCTCCAGGAACATTGATCCTCTTGCTATTCTGCAAAACATCATGCAGGGCTACTATAATGATGCATCAAGCTAATTGAACTCAATGATATGGAACTAACAAGTGTTCTCTATGCCCTAGGAAGACATCAGAATGCCAGAGAGGGAAAGAAAATCCTGTTGAAGATGCAGGAGCCTGCAGTAACAGTGAATATTTTAGGGGTTCAGGTCAAATGGAGCATATCAGAACATTCTTTCTAAAATGAGTAAAACATTATTGCACCTCACGTTTCCTAATTACAGTGCTTGGTGGGCCTCTTTGGGTTTTTGAGGCTGCATCTAACCTGTTTTAGAATACTGTTGTGGTCCTTTATTGGGTGGCTCCAAAAAATGTAGCTCCTGGTAAGACTATGAGCAAGAAAGTATTTTGTAGCAAGTCAAGATTCTGGTGCAAGCTGCCCTGTAACTCCGAAGATGTGACTCAGAGATCTGACAGTGCTAGAGGTATCTGGTATATTTAGGATGCTATGTTGATCTCTTGCAGGCTCCAGTAGGAATATTGACACATAGGTCCTAAGCTATAGAGCAAAGTCAAGCTTTCTGCAACCAGTAAAATAATCATCATTGAAAAATAACTCCTAATACAACTAGGTCGTAGTAGCATGAGTTTATGACTATTGGACACCAAATGTCTATGTAACCACATCTATTTATCCTGACTTGGTTATTATTAGACCTGCCAAGTCGTAAGTTTGGGAATGTGAAGCAGAAACACATTGTGCAGTGGAAAAGGTACATGGGATATGACCTGAGTAGATGTAGAAATCATAAGAAATTAGATGAACTGTTGGCCAGAAATTTTGTATCGCTTTACCTCTATTTCATTCATGTATCTCCCTCAAGATTATATACGTACAGCCATCTGGGAGTATTTCCTGTGAACAGTTAATGTAGAATAAAAGTAAAATCAGGCCTGCTTCACAGATGAATTGACTTAAAGGAGATGTTGTCCTTAAATGAGATGCTGTGACTGATGGGACCTATATGTCACCTCTTAGGGGAAAAGTAAGGGCATCTTACAATGGTGGAGGTACCATGTTATATTAAGTACCTGGATATTAGAGTGAGCATCAGTAGATCCGAGGGTACGTCAGTGAGACAGATACTTCTTATGTGTTATTGCAGATCACCTCAACCTCATGTTTCTGGAATCTGAATTCCAGACTAAGCTGCTATTGTGATAACCCTCTCTGTGTAAATTCCAAACATTTTCACGAGGTAAACCCAACTGTGTCTCACCTCATGGATGTTCTGAACATCACTTTTCTCTTACTTTAGAGCTCCTGTATTCCCTGATGAGTAAGATGCTGTGGGTCTGTTCAGGGATCCCCACACATGCAGCCCCAAAATGCAGTCCAGGAGGTGAAATGTAATCATTAAGAGCTTAGAGCCAAAGGTAAGTTTTCTAATCCTGGGAATAAGTGTCTTGAGAAAATCTTGTTTATTTTATCTTTTTGGAAGTTAATCTCTCAAGTTTGAGTCATGCTTGACAGTGATGGCCAGCTGAGTAGCACATTCTTATATTAGCCCTCCTTCTTTCCTTGATTCATTTCCTTTTTTCCTCGCCTCTGTTTTTCAGTGAAGTAGTGTTACTGGAATCTGTGCTTCAGGTTATGCTGTCTGGGCAACCCAGGCTAAGATAGAGAAGATAAGAGATGAAACCAGGAAATCAGACCCTTAACCTATTCTTAGCCACTATGATCCATGAAAACTTCAAATGTCAATAACCTCCTCTTCATTATCCCTGTGGTCTGTGATTAAATAATCTAAATCAGTACTCCACTTCATGCTTTTCCTATGTTTTATGTATTTTTCTCAAGAATCTTTATGTCTTTGAGAAATGAGGTATTGCAGTCTTTAAGATCAAGCTGTCATCTGCTAATTAAATGCTACTCATCTATCCTCTGTGGTAATTTTATTATGTACAGTATAGCCCCATTAAGAATTAAACTGAAACCACTGTATATATTCTACTTAAGATTAATTGCAACTGTGGTGCCTCAGCAAAACATGCAAACTTAGTTCACTGTCAGATAGTAGCAGTGATGGCACAAAAATATCTTTTAGGATGTTATAGTATAATATCTGTAATGTGTTTTTTAATAAACACAGTTTCTAAATATTTAGAGAATAAATAAGAGGAAAAATAATATAAGGAGAATCTAGTGTATGTAAAACCTTGAGTTATCATATCAATGGCCAAGAGAGAAGAAAGTGTACTGTCTAAAGACATCTTTTAATAAATTATAGTAACAAAGAATGTTTCAAAAATGAGCATCTGTTATAACATCAAAATTTTCTCACATATTTATTTTGTATATTTGTTTATACCAAACCAAGTGTTAAAAATTATTTTTGGTATATTAGAATAAAAATACATGCACTCACATAAAAACATACAAATATAGATAATAAAGACAAAAGCCCAGCATTAGTTTTGAGCTTCCTAGCAATCAGGACAAAATAGAAAGTATATTTCTTGTTGACTGTCAGGGAAGCTAACAGAAAAAACTTGTTCTTTTTGTTCTGTAGACCATATGCTTATTAAATAATATATAATGTAAAATTTAATGTTAAAAACTTTAAACAGAAAACAATGCAGATTTTGGATGACTATATCATTGCAAATAGATGGCTATTTTAAAAATCAATCAAAGTTATCAAAATCTAGTGATTCATTTATTACACTGAGGAATATATGTTTGCAGTCAAAATAATCAAGTTTTCTTTAAGGTAACTTAAATCTTTACCATTTAAAACGTATCTCCTTATGCTGGCAGTGACTAATGTCGAGTTTCACAGAACAGATAAAGAGATCAGAGAGGACTGCAAAAGAGGAACGTGATCGGTCATATATTTCTGTATTTTTGGCTTTCTATTTTTCTATTATTTTTCTTTGCTTACTTTATTTTATTTTATTGAGAGAACTGAGCATATTATCTCCTTTGAAGGGGCTCAACAGTGTATTAAACATAGCTTATTATTTTTGGTTAGGTAGATATGGACTTAAACCTAGCTTCAGATGTTTAATAGTTATGCGACCTTAGTCATGTCATTGACTTTCTCTCTGTGCCTCAACTTTTCTAAGTATAAAAATAATGTAAGACTATCTATTTGGTATCAAGTATTAAACGGTTGCCAAATATACTGTCTTACTTTTCTCTCCCTGTAATTACAAGACTCATGGCAGCTCAAAGTCACCTGCTCAGAAATCAAGGTCATTGCCACCTCATTAGAATATTAGACTGTTAGAACTTGTATTAGAATGTACAAGAGATTAACCACTAGGTAAAGGAGAAATGAAGTACTTTTTGAATCAGTGAGTATAGTTTCAAAAATACCACCAGTTATTCTTTTTAAGATTTTCAGTGTTTCATTAGTGGTAAAAATGACCAGGAATTGCTATTCAAGATTACCCTTTTTGCTATAATTTATTGCAAGACTTTCATTTATGTATAGGGTAAGTAATTAATTTTAACCTCTTTTGTATACATATATCTATGAATTTGAACTAGAATTTTGTCTATATATTGTATTATGCTTTCCTTGGTATTAGAATTTGAGGAAATGTCCTTATCACTAATGCCTCACATTACTATACGTAGAAAAGGGTACAAAACTGAAATCAGATGACCCTGTGCCCAAATCCCAGTTGTAGCACATACCACCTCAAAGAGCTAGAACAAGGTACTTAACATCTGTAAACCTGAAGTTTTTTTATCACTCAAATGAGACTGACAGTAGCTGCTATTCCTGGTAGTTATAACTCTTAGATACAAAGCATCTGACATATGGTTCTCAACAACTGATAATGATCAGTGCTAGATGTTTCTAAATGGTTGATGAATAAATTAAATAAATGATGCAAGTGTTATGTATCTCCTTTAGGTCAAGGTTCTCTCTCTCTCGCTTTTAATTCTCCACAGTTCACCATAAATGACCTATTTCCAAAGAAATGAATTATTGTTACTAGACAGGATATAATTTTGCACCTTTGATTTCTTCCTTGCTTTGTTTCTTTTCTCTTAACCCACAACTAACTGATTTGACCTGGTACTAACCTACAGTGACCTCTCTCTCTCCATACTTGCATTTTAAACCCTAGAAAGCTAATTAATTAATTAATTAAAGTAAAATAAATAAAAATAAAAAAGGAAGCCATGTATTTGAGATAACTGAGTAAAGAGCCAATGCAACAAATATAAGACATCAAGAGGTCTAGCTCATTTGCAAATACAGGTATCTAATAACCAAGGCATTTAGAGTCTCCTATTTCACACTTTAAATATTATTAGTTTCTGTCTACTTTCTCTTCAGTAATTTCTATGAGAAAAATCTTTGTAATCTAATTTATGTAAAGTATGAGAGAACAATGAGCAAAGTAGATCAAAGAGGTAAGGCAGTTGTTATTTTACCAGATTTCTCCATTTGATTGCAATTTGAGTCTCATTAAACTAAATTGTGTTATGGATTTGAAAAATATTTTAAAAATTTGATACATAATTATGGGATATTGGTTTAATTGCTTTTAGATTATGCACAACCTAAGAGACTCTGCTGCTTTTTTTTTTCAGTGATCTTACCACAAGCAATTACTGTGCTCTTAAAAACATGATCAAGATAATAGCCATTAGAAAAAACATGCGTGCTTTAAAAAGACATCAAGGCATTGTTTTCAACACTTAGAAGATGTTCTTGTTCCTATTCTCTTTAATCTTCTTTCTATTACTCTTCTGGACTTTAATAACCATTTCAATATATTATTATCTTGCTTCACCAGTGTTTTGCTAATTTTCTAAAACTAAGATTTTGTTTTTTATGGACAAGAATGAAAGTCATAACACTTTTTAAATTGGTATTTTTCTTGACCATTAAGTAATCTTTTTTTTTGGTTATGATTGATAATGAATTCTTTTATTCTTTAAAATTTTAATTATGCTAGTATATCGCTTACCTTTTAGAAATTCAGAGAAGTACAACAGTAACTGTTATATGACCATGAACATTAGACCAAAAGAAAATTTTTAAATGTTACTGGAAATTATTTATATTCTTATATTTTATGTGTTAACATTTACTAGGTGTACAGTGAAGCAGGACTTCTAGCAACTATCTTGAGCTGTCATAGAAAAAAGCTAGAATTTATGAGAGCATTACTATTTCTCATTGAATATCCCTTTACATAGCAATCAGTATCAGCATTCAGAATCCTGGCTTGTTTGGAAGACAGTTTGCAAAGAGAATTCCAATTGCCAAGTTTTGCTTTTACCTCCTTCCAGGAATTGGATTCTCAGGATTGTAGAAAAGAATTAAGTAAGGATATTGTATTAATCCTTTTACCTGAAACTAATGCTTACTCTCAATGGTTCAACCAAAGATTCACTTAATTTGCAGTGTTAGACAGCATAATGTGAAAAAGAGAGAAATTCTAAAAGTTATTTTCATTTTCTTGTGTTACTTGACATCTGTTTATTGAGCCTTGACTAAAAGTATGGCATAAGTATGATCTCAGATTAATCATTTGGATATTGAAATCTCATTACCAGTGTCAATTTTAAGTTAAGAAACTATAATATCAGAGTGGCTTGGATTTGGTTGAATAGTCACTAATTGAAATTGCTTGCCAGAAAATGAGATAACTTTATGAAAAAATGAAGTGTATGTTTTACGTTCTTACGGCTTTGTTTTCAACATCCAGCTGTAACATCAGTCCTTAATATCCATTCTATTTAAATGTGAATTCATCTCATAATAAGGCCTCCTATATCTACATGTTTTTAACTTACAAAGATTCATATAAAAATGTCTGGCATGTAAATCACCTGTGAGAGAATAACAAGGATTGTTTCAGTGTTATACGTTCCTTTGAGGTTATGCTATCTGAAATTTAAAATAAAAATCTAACTTGATTCTTAAATGTAAATTTTTGAACACAAAGAAAGTGGAAGAAAATGTAGTCATGAGTTTTTAAGAACTTTTAAAATTACACATTTTGAAGATTTTGATTGTTTGGTTTAATGTAATAAAAGGGTGAGGCATGGATTTTTATTTTTCGTAAACACTGCATAAAACAATTAAGACAAGACATCCAGGGTTAACAGCTCTGTTTTCTAAATGTTTCCTTCTGTTCTCCTCTAAACATCTCTAGATAATTTGTTTTCAACTCATCTGTACATACTATCCACATGACTTATGTCAGTTCTTTATGAATATTTCAGATATTTCAAATCATTCTAATAAGAAAACTCAGAATTTGTGATGCTGAACTCCTACAAATGCTCTGGTCACCGTTATTTATTCTAGCTCAATCATAGGAATTCTTTGAGCAGATGCATCTAACTCCCCACGTATGTTTGGACAAGTGTGTCATCAAGGGAGCCCACACTGCAGGCCATAAAGGGTGAAGTAGCACCTCAGCCTTTCCTTTATTCTTCCTTAACACTATATAGCCTCAGTGTCCTTATCTGTAACAAGGAGGGCTTTAGTGCCCACCTTCTACATTGTAAGTAGACAGTCTCTTACATCTCTGTTAGGATAGGCTAGGTAACATGACAGTAACATTTTACCCCAGAATGCCAGAAGTTTATAATAATAAGATGGATTTCTCCTTCACACTGTACATCTATCATCAGTTGGCTGAGGCTCCATTCTTTTAAGCATATAGGATAATAAGAGAGCTTTCACCATTGCAGAGAAGCTAGATAGTATATTGCATGTTGTCTTTAATCAGAGAAACAGGTCCTTGGTGCTTCCATCAACTCAAATGTTGCTAGTAGCTGTGTCAGAAGGGAAGAGAAGGCAGTAAATCAAACTTAAATTCCTGAAAACTTTTTCATCACATTATTTTGACAATAGCAAGTGGTATAGTATGCCTAACTACCAAGGGTAGGGGAATGCATTTCTAACATGTGGTGAGATGAAAATTTATAAATATTTGTTGAAAAGCACTAATGGCCACATGTAAAATATATAGTTTAATGATAACCCATAGTAAGCACTAATTATCTCAGTGATTGTGAAAGGCTTTCATTCATTCATTAGACTAAATTTCATTGAAAATGTATTTATCCTAAGTATTGAGTTAGGCATTAGAAATACCTGGATGCATAAAACAAAATTTCAGAACTTGAGGACCCTATTGTCCAGTATACATGTGTGTGTGAGGGGAGAGGGTTGTTATCCTGTATTACTTCCCTTTGCAAATCACTTCACCGCAGTTTTTATTCCCCATGATCCATGTATAACTTCCACAGCAAAGGCAGTACTTGAGTCTCTTTTCTAGTCATTTTCCCCATTCTTAGCACTGTTAATATCCAAATTGAAGTCCTACCTGAGATAATAATCTGTTTCTTGCCCTTCTTTGTTTCATTTATCTTTAATTCTCCTCTGCCTTAGCTGTTCACCCTCACGGAGTCTCTTAGGGACTTGTCAGCAAATACCCTGTTCAGCAAGTGTGCTGCCATGTCTACCCCCATACAAATCTCATCCCCACACAACACTTGTCCAATTAGCAATATAACTTTAGTCTTTTTTTTTTTTATTTTTCCTCCTAACTCTCGCCACTCTCTGGGTGCACTTTAATTCAATTTCAAGCATGCTTTACTTCTTCAGTCATTTTAGTGTTTTCCTTTTATTAACATTCTGATGTGTTCAAATGTTTTACTGAGTTGTCATTCAGTATGCAATCCTGAATCAATCTCATTGATTAGATCCTCACTCCAGTTCCTAGACCAGAGAGCACTTTTAGAAAAAATTACAAAATGAGCAAATATGACTTAATTCAAATATATGCTTACAGGTCAGTCTGGCTTAGAGCCTAGTGATCGTATTCTATTTTACAAAGAAAATTAACACATTGCCAGTAATTCATTTTTTCCTTCTCCATGCCATTGTATGTCATTTCTCTTTTCCTTTCTCTTTATATTATTCTATAAATCTTTCCTAATATATTAAAATTACTAAAATTTTTATCTGTAAATGTGACACCATTGTTTCCCATTGTCTATCAGTTATTCTAGTCCTTTCAGCTTTAAATCCACCACCTTTAAATTCTTAGAGTCAATGAATTTTTAAATCTAAATATAACTTAAAGATTATATTTGAAATCTGGTTCAGATTTGCATTTTGCATGGATCTGTCAATACAACCTCCCCAAACTTCTCACTAAAATACTCATGAAGGCTCGGAAGGAAATGGAAATTCACATCATTGACAAACACTATGTCTGGCACATAATCTATTACAAAAATCTGAAATACAGATGGAAGGGAAATGGGAAAAGTTGGCAGTAGGAAAAGCAATACCAAGAACAGGAAATCACCACCAAAATCACAATCCTACTGGATGTGAGTTACGGTATGTTATGACCTCATCTTATTAAAAATGGAAACCACCTTAAAAATCAAAATTTATGGCAAACATTATAATTTACATCAATCTGAGTACCTCTATGAACCTGAGGTTTTGTCATTGTTTTTGTTTTAAGTATTAAATGAAAAACTGAAAAGGTCTGTTTCATAATATCTGCATATTATGTTTGATACCTTTAGGTATAATAATAATATACAAAATAACTTTAATAATATTTTACAGTGAATATAAAATGGAACTATATTCTCCAGGCTCACATTTTAAATGACCATAAAGCTGAAAGTAAAATAAAATTAACTTTTCTTTTCTAGGGTCACAGCTTAGTTGATGTGCATATTCCTTGTGACTAACAAGAGACCTTTACAAGTGATTTCTGTTTGTTGTATTATTAGTATTTCTCTCCTTTTTTTAAGTGCAATGTAGTCCTTTTCTTAAAATATAAATAAGTTGTTTCAAGTGGAATATATTTTCAAAGGATGAAGTTTTTTCCCATAGTGAATATCTTCCGTAGTTTTTTTTCCAAATTGGATATTTGTTTTGCCTTTTTTTCTGATATGTGACAAAAGTTATGTCATTCTTTTCTGGGGGGAAATTTTTTTCTCTTAAATGATAATCTGCTGTAACTGTGAAAAAATGGGGCCCAGAGCACCTCTTGTTTTACAGCTGCAAGAAGTTGGTAAACAAAAAGTTCTTCAAATTTGTTTACACAGCAGATCTTGGAAGTCCTAGAGTTTAATATAGATGATGAAACATTTTCTTTCTTCTTGCTGGTGACAGTTCTGTCTTTTCCAAGTGGAGCCAACAAGCCAGGGTGACATATTTTCATCTTCAAGTCACAACACTTACCAGAAACAAGCAACAAGCCTCTCAAATTACATTTACATTGAAGTAGCAAGACAAGTGTAATCTAACTGTCAAAGGATGGTTCACTAAAGTGCTCCAACTGTTGCCAACACAGCCCAGGTATAATTTGTCTTGACTTGATTTAGACAGCCAAAGCAGTGCGAAAAATGGCAATAGTCAGTTACCTGCAGCTTTAAATACAGACATCATTAGACAAGTGACTCTGAGGGCCAAGGTCTAATGATGATAAAGCTGAGCTCTGCAGAAGCTTAGAAGTGTGAGTTTAAAAACATTCAGTTCAGAAGAGGAGGCATGTTGAAATACTTTTTTGACTGTTGTTGATCTGGTTTAATTACAGAAATTCAGTAACTTTTCCTGACTATAAAATTGGTAGCACTTCTTAAAATTATATTAGGCTAAACCATATTAATTTGCTGACATTTGGCCCTTTTCTTTTTACCTATACAAAGGGCTTTTTATGTGGTTCAATCAAAATCATTTGATAATAAATTCTAGGGAAACTCTCCAGTTTCTCAAAAGAGAAAATTTCATTGAGAAAGCTTCAGTGACTAGCTGTAGGTCACATGCTAGTAAATGCTTGAATGATTAGAATGATTACTCACCATGTTTTATCAAGTCATACCAGAATTTAAAAAGATTTTTTCATGTGTCCACGGTATCTTCTCCCTCTAGACCTCGGCACTGATTGTCCCTTCTGTATGGGATGCTTTCTTCCTCCCCTTTACTAACTCATGCGCGTCCTTCAGTTCTTGGACTAGAAAACCCTCCAGGAGAGAAGCCTTGTCAGACACCACCAAGAACTATGTCAGATTCCCACTGTTTATCCTCCCTTCGTCACCCTCCTTCACATAACTTTCATACTTGCAATTTTATAATGAATTATAATAATTTTTTGGTGCCTGTCTTTAATGCTAACATACAAGAACTCTGTAACAGGAACTGTGGCCACTGGGTTCCACGGTTCATGATGCAGTAGGGTTCAGGTGTCCAGGTTCAGATGCTCACTGTGCTTATTTATCACAACATCATTCTTAGCATCCTTCAAGATTAGAATTTTAAGTCCAAACCCATAAACTATAATACTGCTAAATCATTTGCATTATATTAATCTATTAAGTTATTCACTGAATTTTAGTAGTTAAAAGAATAAGGGATTTTGTTAACTTGTCATCAACGAGGAATGCCATGATATTAATACAGGCGTTTAGACATTTAGATAAATCTGTAAGTTTGCCTTCATGTTTAAAACTAGAGGCTAAAAAACTAATTTTTCCTCATTTATAACTGCTATTCAAGTTTTATTTTCTACTATAAAACACTCAAAGAGTTGCAACATATACATCTTGGAATGACCTAGATATAAATCCCATGTGAATATGTTGTAACTTTTTTTAGAGAGGGAGATGTAAATATAAAGTTTAGTTGATAAAAATCACATTATGTGAATTTGCATTGTATTTGCTGCCTTCTTTAATGCCATAGCGGCAATGTCTTCACTAACTTTTAAATAAACTTTTTATTCCAGTGCATAGCTTAATTAGTAACATACAGTAAACCATCCAGTAGAGAAGCTAATTACTTGATTGTCAAATGAACTAACAACAATTTCCCCTACAGTGAAAGCTCCACCACTGTAATTAGGTTATGTCATACTTTACCCTGAAGACAGTATTAAGAACACAAGATGAGCCAATGCTATCTGCTATATTTTTCTATTTATAGCATGATGCTAAATTGCTACCTTTGTGTTAGAGCTAAGGCATCAATAGCAGAATACCAACGGCCCTTCTGATGTGCACTTAGATTTGCTTTGTGGATATTAATGTAAATATAGATCTCAAAAGAGGATGGTTTGCTGACTAATCATTTTATCATAAAAGAGGTTGATGAAAATTTTTAGAAACTTCATGGATAATAAACATTTAGAAAATAAAACAGTTGCAGAATTTTAACAATTGATTAGGTAATTTTTCACACCTCCATTCTAGTGTTTTGCATATGTGAACTTTAAATAAAAAACACGAAAAATGATGACTGGTAAACTCTAATTAAAAATAAAACTGCAGAAAAATCATACATTCTGACAAACTAACTAAATTTGTAATCTGCTTGTTACACTTCCAAGATTGGTTATTTAAAAGCTGAACAGTCTTATCAAAAATAATAATATAGTATATCCTCATATATATAAACATACTTAGAAAAGGAAAGTAGAAGAAGAGCCTTTGTCCTGCAAATCATCCAAGTAAATTGTAAGTGGTGATTAAAATAACATAAAATAACAACATGGATAAATTAACTTCCCTTGGATGATGGGGCTTCCTGATTCTGAAATAGGTCACCTGTCAAGAAGTAGATGGATGGTTTCCTAGTCATCATTATACATCTACCACAAGAATCAGATGTTTGATGCAATGCAGCTGTTAACCTAATGGAATTTTGGCTTGTGATAGATTTTTTAAAGGAGATTTAAACACAGGAAAGAAAGCATTCCCCCCCCCTTTTATTTTAACAATACTAGGGAAAATGTATGTTTCTTTGTTCATACAGTTTAGTTTGATTATTAAGAGGGAAAAAACAAAACCCTAAGCACTATCTGAATAGCATATAAAAAACTTGCCACCCAAAATAAGCATTATAAACTCTTTTACACAGAAAGCACACAAAGGTGCATATGTACGTACAAACATATACACACATACAAGGAGTAAGCATGAACTAGCAAGCTCAATTTTTTTGCACAGAGTTCCTCTGTGCCATATTGTTACATATAAATGTTCTGTGTGGAGATTGTCAGAGAGAAATACATTTTCTTCTACCTTCCTAGGTTCTTCTGGCTGATCTAAAAATGAAATTGACATGAGACAGAGTAACAGGACAAAAATCAAATAAAAGTTTAATAGCATGTATATTCATGAGAGAGACTCAGGAGAACTGAGTAACTTGCCAAAATGGCTGAAGCCCTCACCTTAAATACCATCTTTAGATAAAGACAAAAGAGGATGTTGGGAATAGTGGTATGGGCCTTCAAAGAGAAGGAAGGCAATTCATATGGAGATGAAAAATCGAATGTTTGGTGAACAAATACTAGCTGGGTCATGCAGAGACAATGGGACGCAGAGTGAGATCTGATCTGTAGGACCTGCTGAGTTTTTCCCTGCTACACCTAGTCTGTATGCTGTGTAGGCATCTCTGGTAATAGCTCTATTCCAGGAACAGGCCCTCTATCTGAATTCTTTTAGGTAGTTGTGAGGTCAAAGTTCTTTGTGAGTCTTTTGGGCCTTGATTGTTTTCAACTCCAGATAATCCTCAGCATAACCCACATGCCAGACAGACACGTTTTTGGGTGGCAGATTATGCTCCCCTACAAAATATATGTAATGTATGTATGTATGTGTGTATATATATATATATGTGTATACATTTTTTGACTGAATAGATTTGACTGATCTTTCTCTTATCTAGTTACTTTAATCACGATTACCCTTTGTCCTTTGTTACATTTCCTTTCTTTCCTGCATAAGGATTACTTTTAAGTTTTGCTTTTTACACTTACATAAAAATTTCTACATTTCACTTAAAATTTTATTAACAAAATTTATATTCCTTCATACTGAAGTAACATAATTTACAGTTAATCAAGTTAGTGCAATGAACAGTGAATATGTTATACATAAATGACCATTCTCTATAGATTCCTTTAAAGATTCCTTGAAGAGGAATGACCGAGACACAATTATCAAATTATTATGCTGTCTATATAGATTTCCATATCATTTCTATCATACATATGCTTAAGAGAAGTATATAATATAGATTGTGTATAAGTGTATAATCTGATTGCAAACTGAGCAGCATGCAATAGTAGTATGTAAGAATCTGATGATATGAAATTTAAAAAATAGTATCTATTTATCATTTAATATAATTTAGTAATAATGAATTTGATGATTGTTTCACATGTGTTTGAAGTTTTTGTTTCTTAATTTTCTAAATTATGTGTCCATTTAATTTGTTAAATGTGTTTACAAGTATAAGACAGTGGAAGCAGTTGACAGTCATTTTCTATGCATTTGCATTTCCTTGTTTTTTAATTCTGTCTTTGAGCTCCCCAAGTATCTTTCCTTAGATCTTTCCTTACCATTTGATATGTGGAACCACATACACACATGTTTAAAATGAGCTTGAGCAACAGATGTTATTAGATACATAAATACAAGAGCTGGATATCAAAAGCAAGTCTGTGGTCTTAGGAGATGTGCTACTTTGGTTTGCCATTTCTGATCCGCTTTTCACCATTTTCTCCCTTTCTTTGTTCCTAGAGACTGAAATCTGTGGATTGCATTAAGGGGTTCCTATGCCCTTCAGTTTAAAGTGAGGAACTTAATATCAGAATATTTATTTTCCAGTCTCCTTCTTGCTAAGGACTGCCTTAGTCCCTCTACCAGAAGTAACAGCTCTGGTCAGGAGACCCTTCTCCACAGAGTCACTGTGTCTCCAGGTTCAGGTAGTCATTCTCTCCCTTTGACCTCGAGTAGAAAGAAGGGTTTGTCTCATTCTTACAAAAGTTGGGAATATTATTTATTCTGTGTTTTCTGGCATAATGTACTTTCTACTGGGTGTTATTAATATTTCTAATGAACAGAATAGATAGGTTTTTCGATTCATGAAAGATATGGAGGGTAAAATTTATTTTGCCTTCACTCTTAAATGATAGCTGCTATACAATTTTAGATTGATAATTATTTTTAATCATAACTTGTAATATATTCCTTCACATTCTCCTGCCATCTGTTGACTATGATGAGAATTCTGTTGTTAAAATAATTGCTGCCCCACTGTCTTTTCTCTTCTGTTCTTCACTTTACATTTTTCTAAGATTTTTTTCTTTATATTGGCTGATGTGGAGTTTCATTAATATGTGCAAATATTAGGAAATATTTTTAATTAATCATTAGCATAATGTATATTTTCATGATTACATAGTTTTACAGTCCAGATTATGTACTGGATATTACAAGAAAAATACAGTTTTACAATGGAAAAATAAGACAATGACCCTCTAACTCGACAATCAATAGTAGTATCACTAACGGGGAGACAAGCAGGCATTACAGGCCTTTCTGTACCAAATATTGTTTTCCCATCTCGCAGAATCCTAATTTTTTACATTTAAAAAACAAGAGAGGCTTTCCTAAAGTAACTAACTTCTAAAAAAGCACAGTCATGTATAACAATGCAGAAAAATACCTGAAATTAAATGAAGGTAATTTATTACCTTTCTAGTTACCCTCCAAAAAAATACTACACCAACTTGTGAGCTCTTAAAATCTTGTTCACTAACTGCTCAACACTTTCCCCTCATTTTTTATACTAATTCAGAGCAACAGCATAGAAAGAGGAACTTGGGGGAACTTTACACTCAAGAAAACTCAAAATATATAGTCTAGTTGGAAACAGCTTGTTCCTTGTGCTAATAAAGTTATCAAGAAACATCCCTTTGCTGCAAGATACCCTTCAACCCGATTGCTGCCCCTGAAGATCTGTGATATGGAAATTTCTAGAAACAAAGTATTGACACCCACATTGACATCTATTCAGTTCCTTTAGAAGGCCACTACAGAGCTTTTAAACTTTTCTCCCCCTTATTCTTCAAGCACACTCTCCATCCTGACTGGTTAACTTCTGGGAACTTCTGAAAGTTTAAATGACTCCCCACACTCAAGTGACAGCTCATGATAACACATCCCTTTAGTAGCTTGCACCTTTTTTTTTTTCCCCCACAAAGCATGTTAATTGTTAAATATTTAAATTCTCAAGAAATTCTAAGTTCTGTAAGAAAGTTCACCACTATGTCCAGGTGCTTAGCTATGGTAGCTAATGCCTGGTAGGAACTAAACAAATATCTGATAAATGATCAGTGAATAAATGAATGCTAGCATTGCATTTCTGGTTCATTATTTTATATACTTAGCTAGTAGATTTAGGATTCTCAATGTTTATAATGCCAGACACATCATACCTAGCTAATCCATGTTTTTTTAAGAAGTTATTTCAAATACAGCTTTAAAAACAATAGTGATATTTTAAGTGACTGATGAAATGGAACAACTATCAGTTTTTTAACTGCAGTTGTGTTGCCCAATGTGGTCAAACGGACACGTTGAATGACATGATGACAAAATTGACCACCTTATTACGTGTCTATATTATAAGGTATTGTGATGAATGCTGTTTGAAAAATTTCCTCCAAACTTTGTATGTATCTTCCAAATACGTAAAAAAGAAGAGGGAAAAACTCACTCTGTGAAACCTCCTAATACACAATACATTCTCATTTTTACAGCCCCAATCCTCCCTTGACAATAAGGGTGATATGAATCATAGTTTAGGAATATTTATAGTTCGCATAAATTTTCTCATTTGGTGTTTATTTGAACATGCTTTAATGTCATATTTCCATAAACTTCACTGAAAACTTTGGATTTGAAGCTGGGAAAATATTTATCATTTTCGTATACTGAATACTGTCGTACTCCAACTGGGAGCAGCAGTTGCATGATATTTATGAGATGAATGCCACAAAGGATTGTTCTAGTAATAGATGTGTGGAACGCTCTTCTTACTTAATTTATGAATTCCCTAAGGGCACAATTCTGATAATTGAAATTGTCAAGAGAGCCTCATTTATCATGAAGAAGCATGAGTTCCAATGATGCTGAACCCAGAAATCTTCTCTTGGGAAACATAATCAGGAGACAGTGTGGCACACATAGTTTGGCCTCAGCTTTGTGTCTTAATCCCTGTGTGTCCTTGGGCAATGTTTATTTCAACATTTATATGTTACTTTTCTCATCTGAGAAGTGAAACATTTACTGCTTACTTCTTAAGTTTGTTGGGAGAATTTTTATCATTTCTTTTCAAAAATTTTAATGTTACTTCAAATTTCTAAAGCAGCAAATTCATTTATTGTAACCAATGAAACAATACAAGGAAAAACTTATAATTTTCCCTACACCTCCATATCTGATTCCATCCAACTATGGTAATTACTTTTCACTCTCTTGTGCTTATCCTTATACCTTTTCATCCTTGCTCGTGCAAACATTTACAACATATATACCAGCATATATAATGGTTTGCCCAGGACAATCATAGTTTATTCTTGTTTTTCTAGTGTAATTATTAATATTGGTCCTTTCCTTCTCAAAAGTATCCAGATTTGGATGATAAATTACAGTCATCCTTTTTCAAGGAGTTTGCTTGATGTTTTTAATTTACCTATAGCTATTGGCATAATGCTGGGTAATTGGTTAGTTTTCAACAATGTCAGGTGATGTTATTAGGATTCTCATTTGTTAGGCACCTATCAAAAATATTTAATAATGCAATTATAGGGAGAGTGGTATAGTAACATAAGGGCTAACCATTTGAATGGGTGAAATTCTTGTTATTAAAACATTTTAATACTTTTGAATGGGTGAATTTTTATACTTTTTATTCAAAGATAAAAAGTAGACTCTCCTTTTTTCACTTATAGTAAATATGCCAGGCTTTTATTTTACAATTTTAAACTGGGAGTAGAGATGAGCTCATGTAATACTGGTAGCAGATTTCCGAAAGGTTAAATGATTTATTTAAGATCGCAGAAATATTTAGTGTCATTGTCTGGCTCAGCTTTGTCATGGAAAATGCATACACACAGCCTTAGCCACGTAGGTGAAGACCCCTCAACCTACTAGGCTGTTTTATAACAGAAAGTGCCAAGTATAACTGGTATCATCTGGTGGTATAAATAGCTGACGCTTTTTTTCTTATATTTTTTTTCTGTCAGAGGAGATAGGTGTTTTCAACTGAGCAGGCAGATCTAGAAACATGAGGGAGAAGGGTCCACCTGCCCAGTCAGGCAGACAGCAGAAGCAGCCTCTTCATTTAGCCATCTTTCCTGCTTGATTCAAATATCCAGCAGGCCAGATTTTAGTATGTGTTTAAAGGGCCGTTAATTTCCTCCATCATTTTCTGTTCTCCACCTTCCCAATCATCCCTGAATAATTTTAAGGGAATTTGAAGAGACAGAACTTTCATGAAACAAATTGATACAGTAATTCAGTAACACAATTATTTCTCCACCTGCTTGTATTTTAAGGGCTTTTTTTTTTTATTCAATTTGGACTCCAGCTACCATATTTTATCTGTACTAAAGGTAATGAAAGAAGGTAAAATGATATTCCAAGGGCAAATGTGCTTCATTAAAGTGGATAAGAGCAGACTTTTGTAAAAATCAGGAGAGAAATAATCAAGGGCTTATGGGTGAAGACCTCATGTTGCTTTGAGATAGACATATTTTTTTCAGTAATTCTTCAGGTTTACTATCACTGTAGTTAAGCAGAAGAGTCGTGCTATTGAAGAATAAATAGCAGATACATCTGAAGTTCATACAAGAGGAAAATGAAGTATACAATCCTCACTGAAACAAAATTAAAAAAATGGTGAAAGCAAGAAACAATATTTCAAAGATAGAGAAATGATGAGAAAAACAAAGATCCTCAGGAGGAACTTTTCAACAAGTTCGAAAGTTCAGGTAAGATAAGCCTCTCCAAGTTTAGATGCACTTTGGAACCATATTCTAATTTTTGAAGGAGCTACTTTTTGTCTTTTTTGCAGGAAAAATGAACTACACTCTTTTCAAGGAAACCTTTCATTTTTTTGACTGATTCTTCTTGAAAATTAACTGCTTTATTCAATAGTTCTTAAAAGAGTCATCAACAATATTAAATAAATATGTATTTAATAAACAAATATATATATATATGTTTATCTCTATGCTTTGGATTTGGACACTTGCATTCCAGGCAGCCTGTAAATACTAATGATCTTGGTTAACTCCCTTTCTACAATTTTTCTCTTTGATTAAAGGTTTCCAGATATCCCCGTGAATAATTTTTTGTTTGTGTTTGTTTGTTTATTTGTTTGTTTTTGGAGTGATAACCACAGAAACTATAATAATACTTGTTATTATTTATTGGATACTTATGAAGGCCAGGCATGTGTTGAGTGTAGCATATGCGTTGTCTCTTTTAATCCTTTAATCACCACTGGGAAAGATGAACAGTAATTACTTCCATTTTAGACACAAGGAAACCGAAATAGCATCTAAAGTAATATAGCTTAACTGTTAGATATAGATCGAGAAAGTCTGATTAGATCTCATGTTATAGTATGTGATATAATACATTTGATATAGTCCTCTGCATGCTGCAGAAGAACCAAAGTGCACTCATGTTAAGCAGTCAGGCAGCTCCACTGTTACTACATTGTGTGTTCTTTCCAGAACTACAGAGGCTGATGAAATTTTGTTTTTGTTACCTTTAGCTGCATAGTGAAATGTGTCTGGATGTTTACCAAAATCAGTAAATAGCCAGAAGACTCACAATATTTTAATGATTGCTTGTTATAGTACCTTTCTTTCCAACATTTGAATGTATGCTTATCTTCATAAATACACAAACACACCCATATCTGTATGTGTGTATATAACTGAATATCTATATAGATATATACACATATGTAAAAATCAATGTCAAGTTCTCTCTGCTCTGAGTTTTTGGCACAGGAAGAGGAAACTGGTTGAAATGGAATTGGTTAAATTCCTAGTTGCTGTAGTCTCTCCACATTTTCAATCTCCGGGGGTCACTAGATTGTATGTCCATCACTCTCAATTATATTGGAGTGTGTGGTGGATATCTGGCTTTGTATACATATTCAGTCCATACATCTCCTTTGTAGCTTACTTCATATTGTTTCTGAATCATTCCGAAATGTGTATTTTACATTAATCTTTAGACAAGAGTCCTAATTATTCATAACTTTAAACAATTTTCAATACCATATCAATCATTATTATCTGTAACATATTTTAAAAGTACAGTATTATAGAAAAGAGGAACTGTACATTCTTGTTATATGCTTACATTATCTATAATATCAATCAAGAGAGAAGAGGAAACAATATCAAATTAAGTCAGTCAAGTTTATGACACATATATGCCATGCCGTTTTTGTACACAGGAGTGAAAATGAATATTGCAGACTATAGTTCTGCTTGGACATTGTTAAATGGCAAACATGTGTTGGAATGCCATTTCAAAGAATACAGTAGTAAGAACACTCACACTGGTGTTAAATACCTGTCAATTTGAATTCTAAGTCTAGCACTTACTTGGGCAAGTTAGTTCATCCTGATGAACTTTAGTTCAGTTGCCAAAAAAAATGGAGATATTAATACCAATAACTACCTCCAAAAAAATGGAGATATTAATACCAATAACTACCTTTCAGGTTATAGCATGTCCAATTGTAAGGCCTCATATATTGCAACAGAATGTTACTGAAGAAATAGTAACATTATTTAAGTTACTAAAGAGTTTGTTTATCTTCTGAGTAAGTGCAACTTGAATACATTGCCTGTAAATTTGCTTCTTCCGTATGTGTATTTATTTTTTCATTTTAAGAAAGTGCAAATTTATAAATATCTAATACTATTTCAAGTTATTATTTACAATCCTGTCCAAGATGGAAGTCTTTCTATCCCTGTCTTTTCTTCATGGCTTTCTGTTCTCTCAGAAATATAACATTTTCTCTTTTTCAATGTCTAGAGGATTCTTTTGCTACAACCTGATTATAATCTCCAGCACTCCCTGAATCTTCATAAGTGAACAGCTGGAGTAGAAGATACTTGATTTTCAAAAGACCTTAATTGAGCAATCAGAAGGAATATATTCAAAGATGCAACATGCCTGACTGTCCATTCTGTCGAGATAGTGAGCCACTCTTTTATAGCTGGAAATGTCAAAGACTTCCATTACAGTTAACAAGGTTAATACAGAAGAAGGTCATATGCCAACATTCCAGTTTTTGAAAATATATGATCTTATTAATCTAAATAATTGAAGTTTTGCTACCTTACAAATGTCTTATACTATTAGAGGACCATTATTTAACATATTAAATAGGGATGGGATTTTTTTTTAAGACTGCTTAAAATTTAAGTTATGGTATATAGAGAGATTATTTAATATTTTCACAATTATATAAGATAAATATATAGATGAGTGAAATATTCTTAGGCCACCCAGGGCACTTTAGATTAACTTAATATCTAAATTGTCAGAAAGTTTATGAAATAAATAAAAACCTTGAACAGAAAGCTATTTTTTTTTTTAGGGCATATGGCTGAACCATCTTGGAAGTGGCTCCTCTAGCCACAGTCAAGCCTTCAGCTGATGCAGCCTCAGCTGAAATTCTGACTGAAAGCACAAGAGAGCCCTTGAGCCAGAACCATGTAATTAGGCCACACTTGGATTCCAGACTCTGAGAAAGTGTATGAGATAAAAATAGCTTATTATTTTAAACTGCTGATTTTAAAGGTAATTTGATCTAGAGCAGTTCATAACTAATACGCCATTCTAAACTGCTTTAGTAGCTTTTATTTAAAACTTTTATTTCAATAATTGTAACAATTTTAATTTGGCATAAATGCATGTTATTTCCCCCTACTTTATTTCAGGCTACCAAAAATCCCAACAGATAAATAGTAAATCTGGATACTGGACTTCTGAATGTAGTAGTTCTTACTTGATTCTAAGGAAGAAGATAAATGGCTAGCCTGGTGAGGGTGATGAGTGTTTCACTAGAATTACAGTGACCCTTTTCAAAAGTGTTGTGGAAATGGTCTTCAGGATAAATGATTTCTATGGTGAGATAGCTAATGTTGCAACTGAGTGCCAAAATTTGTTGAACATTTGAGCATTATAAGCCACATAAGGATAAATTGGAAAAAAATTTTTTATTCTAGCAAAATAATAATCGTTTATTGGATAAAAATAAAAATACTCAGTTTTTATAGTACATGCTGTCTCCCTTAATATTTGTGTGTACCATAAAATATATCTATTAAGATTTTAAATAAAAAGCAAAGCAGTTTATTATTGTTACATGTAAGAAGCAGAATGCAGTATTTTCACCTTAGCTCTGAAATGAAATTAATTGGCTATGTGTGATTTGGTGGTGATTATAGTGTGTATTTTATTTCTATAGAAGAAAAAAAACATTGACCTTGGAATTCTAATTCTTGCACTGACTTTCATGACCACTCTTCCACATATTAGCAAGGCGACCTTAGACATGTCACTTTAACTTTATGAGTCCCGGTTTCCTTCTCTGTAAAAGAGGGATAATAACTTGCTGTTCTTAACTACCAGATCATTGGGAAGGTCAGAAAATATAATGGATATTAAAGCACCGTCAAAATTAAAACAGTAATGTTGTTATTATTATTGTTATTATTATTATTATAGCTTTTTTGTTTGTATTTACATTTTTAAATTAAAGAAAAGTATTTTAGAGTAGCTGCTGACATTATGCCACTGTAAATGATAATAAAGCTATTAATGAGAAAAGATAAAGGGATCATTTATAATGTTGATGTCAATTCTAAATTGATATTATTGGATTATTGGGCATGTGAAAAACATAAGAGAACATTTAAGGTTACCTGACAAAACAGGCATTTGATGATTATATAATATAAGATGTTTTATGCATGTTAGTTGAGCAATGTTGAAGAATTTAAAAAGTGACATTTAAACCAGTGTGGAGGAGTTAAGTGTGAATCTAATTTATATTTGCCAAAATAGGTACCTGGTATTCCTACAGATTTTATGGATAAAAATAATTTTTAAAGTTTATTCACACCAGACATATTTTTCTTCATGTAAGTCCTGTGTTTTAAAGGCTCTTACTGTAACAATTTTTGTACTGTGTTAAGTTGGCATTAATACTATATTGGGATGAAATTTTGAAAATTTGGAAGCACTCTATTGCTGACAAACTATAGTTATTAGGAAAAATAGTGGAAAAGAAACAGATTCAATTAAAATTGAGTGATGTTTAGAAAGATAACCAGTATTATGGAAGAAAGGAAGAATTGCATTCTATCAAAATTAATTAAACCCATCTTTAAATTTAGATTATGGATCAAACCCTGAATATCTTAACTGGCTGTAAATCTAAAGCTATAAACAGAACAAATTTCAGATTTTAGCATATAGTATTCCTAAAGGATTTGTTTAAAAAATGCTTCTTGTTCAAAGTATTATTTAAAATTTAACAGGTTTTCAGAATTTTTAATCCCATAGACTTTCCTCCTAGTGATTTTGCTTCAGGTTAGTAAAGTTGAAAGATTTACTTTACTCAATTCTAAAACAAATTCTCAGAGGAAATTTAGATGTCCAGGTTGGATAGACTGATATAGGAGTCAATAACTCTATGGCTCAAAATGAATTTTACTTTGACATTCTTACAATTTTAGTTCCTTTGTTGAAAAAAAAATGTAATTTAAAGGCTCTGTGTTTGCTTAAAATTTTGTATTCTATATGTACATTCAGGAGTTTGACTTACTTGCAGTTATCTTTTTTAAAAATTCCTACAAATTTTGAAGATTACTTTGCATTTACAATTATTACAGAGTATTGCCTATATTTCCCTTGTCCTACAATACATCCTTGAGCCTATCTTACACCCAATAGAATATACCTCCCTCTCCCTCATCCCTATATAGCCCCCCTGTAACCACTAGTTTGTCCTTTATACCTGTGAGTCTCCTTAATTTTTGTTTTATTCACTAGTTTATTGTATTTTTTTAGATTCTACATATAAGTGATAACATACAGTATTTGTCTTTCTCTGTCTGACTTATTTCCCTTAGCATATTGCCCTCCAGGTCTCAAGGTCCATCCATGTTGCTGCAAATGGCAAAATGCCAGTCTTTTTTACAGCTGAGTAGTATTACATTATATATATACACCACATCCCCTTTACCCATTCATCTGCCGATAAGACTCTTAGGTTGCTTCTATACCTTGGCAATTGTAAATAGTGCTGCTATGAACAATGGGCTGAATGCACCTTTTTGAATTCGTGTTTTTGTTTTTGTTTTTCAGCTATGTACCCAGGAGTGGAATTGCTAGGTGCTATGGTAGTGCTATGTTAGGTTTTGAGAAACCTCCATACTGTTTTCCATAGTGACTTCATCAATCTACATTCCTATCAACAGTATAGGAGAACTCCCTTTTTTCCACGTCTTTGCCAACATTTTTTATTTGTGTTCTTTTTGATGATAGCCATTCTGATAGGTGTGAGGTGATATCTCAGTGTGGTTTTGATTTGCATTTCCCTGATGATTAGCAATGTTGAGCATTTTTTCATGTGCCTGTTAGCCATCTACATTTCCTCTCTGGAAAAATGTCCATTCAGTTCTTCTGCCTGTTTTTAAATTGGGTTGTTTGTATTTTGTTTTGTTTTGTTTTTAATGTGGACGTGTATGAGCTGTTTATAAATGTTGAATATTAATCCCTTCTTGGTCATATCACTTGCAAACATTTTCTCCCATGCAGTAGGTTGGTTGTCTCTTTGTTTTGTCGATGGTTTCCTTTGCTGTGAAGTCTTTGTTCAAAATATGTTTTTTTAATTAGCAAACTGAGGCTTCTTTTCTCATCCTCAATAAATATTTATAGATATTGATGATTATACTGATTGGCTAAATACAAATGATATTAATATAAACAATAAGTCCTAGTCCCCTGGCTATAATTGGCTACAAAATTAAGTTTACTATGCATATTACTAGACATCTCTCACTCTGTAATGAAGAAGCAGTGAATTCAGCATAACTGGATTGCAAATGATGTTTTTTTCTTCTCTTGTGCAGAAATTTAACAAATCAGAAAAACTTATCTCTTTAATGAATGTGTTGCCGTTGAACTTGAATCATAAAATACATGTTTAAATCATTTCTTTGCCATTTATAATTTGGAAAATTATGTAACCTCCTGTTTCCGCCATGTGCAAAATGAAGGTAATCAGTACCTACCTCACAAGTCATTTCAAAGACTAAGTGAAGTCAAATTTTTTCAAAAACTACTTTTCAAATTATAAAGATCTATATAAATATTGATTGTTGTCACCATGTTCCTGTCAGCTGAGTACATAAATAATAGAACATGATAAATGCAAACAAGCAAAACCAGTCCAACATAGATAGAATCCATCCATTCAGATACCTTGATATGATTTTGGTTGCTAAATACTAACTCTAGCAAGAGATAAAAGTAAGGTCATAACTAGGGAGAACTAGGTTGAGCTACCAAAGGAGAACTACCTTAGAACAAACTGAAATAAGGACCCCACTTTGCTGCTATTCAACATAAAATTCTCGACCTAAGAGCTCTGTCCAGGAGGCAACAATAGAAAAGCCTCCACTCATCTCCCTTGTCTGTGGGATCTCTGTACTATATTCAATGGTTAATCCAAGCTTTTACTCTTCAAAACAGCACATGCATTTCTCCGTAGCTCCTTGAATCCTCACTGAATCCTTAAAATTCAGTCTGTGGAGGGAAACATGGAAGCAGGATGAGCATGTTCACCTTCTTTTTAGGTCAGAAGAGAAGCTTCAGGGATTTCCTTTGTGGGGCGTTGACACAACCACGCTCTTCATCCAAAACAAATGGAAAACTGGTTGCTGTGTATCATGATAGAGATTGTCCTCCATGTCTGTGGGTTCTGCATCTGCAGCTACAAAAGGCCCGATATACTACACCTTTAAATATAAGGAACGTGAGAATCCACTGATTTTGGTATCCTCCGAGGTCCTGGGACCCATCTCCACTGGATACAGAGGGACAACAGTATTGTTACAGGGAATAGAGTTGACAGCATGAGAGGTTAGTGTATTGTATGGAACACTTGGACTCCCATGAACTGAATTCTGACCAGATGGCTTCCCAACTGACTTAGGGAACGTTAAACAGCAAGAGGTGCATTTTATTCCAAATAGCAATCTCGGTATCTCATGTCTAAAGAAGCTTGGAGTTTTATGACTATACCAATATATTTGATGAGGATCATTTATTCCATCCTCAGGAATAAAAACGTTTACTCTACAGCCTTGTATAAAGTAAACTATAATAGTTGTATAGTGCCTTTGTAATGTTACTATCTTTTCTTTCCTATCAGAGAACTCATGTAATATGTGAGTTAGGAGCAAAGAAATAGCCTTGTTTCTTTCTAGTTTACTATTGTGCCTCTTGGCTCTCTTGCCCTATGTAATCTGTTTTGGGTTGTGTGGTTCTTGTTTGAGGATCATTACTTACTCAAAGAACAACATTAATGATATTAACATTCAAAATTTATTTCTATGGACATTTTGGCTGCCTTTCAACTGGCTGTGGCTGAGTATTGCTGCAGATTTCAGACTATAACCTAAGCTTTGTCAGTCTTTGTTTTCTTCAATAAACCACAGTCTTTCCTGGGCTGATCTTTTGATTTGCTGTAGCAACATATGGGACATTTTAAAAAAGGCCTTTGTTAAGATAGTACAATCCATTCAGTTAATGAACACCTGTTGTGTGCCAAGCATAACAGAGAAGGAATTAGAAGAAAAAAAAAATGGTCCTCTTGGAGTTTATGTTCTATTGGGGAAGAGACAATAAACATATAAATAATTCAAGTATGTGCAGGTGGTATTGAGGCAATTGAAAGCAATAAAGCAAAGGAAAGATGTGCCAAAAGGTGTGGATTCAAGTAGTGTGGTCAGTGATGACTTCACTGCTGAAAGGATGCTTGTGTGAAGACCTGAAGGAAATGACACAGAAAGGTGGATACCTGAGGAGATGCATTTGAGGTAGAGAAGTATAAGGCAGACTCTCAGATGAACTACAAGGAAGTCAGTATTGCTAAGGCATAGTGTTCAATAAGAAATGTAAAAGGAGATAAATTAATTAAGTAATAAAGAGTGCAGCATAGGTTTTGTAGAAATGAATGACCTTTGCCTTTACTCTGAATGAGATAAGAAGCCATTGACTGGTTTTTGGGCAGAATGTTAGCATAATTATTTCATTCACTTACTCATTCATTCGTTAACTCTGTTGGAAGACTTTGCATATCTGACACTAATCTAGGTAATTGGAATAAATCAGTAATCCAAGAGACAAAAATTCAAACCATATTAGTGATTACTTTCAAGTGGATGGGTGTGTTTTTTAGTTGCCTTATTTCACTGCTGCACCAAATTACCACAAATTTAATGGATTCCACAAGACAAATTTATTATCTTGAAGTTCATAGGACAGTGTCACTGGGCTAAAATCAAGGTGTTGGAAGGGCTGTGTTCCTTTTTGGAGGCTCTAGGTAAAATCCTTTTCCTTCTCTTTTGCAGTTTCTGGAAGCTGCCCTCTTTCTTTAGCTCACAGTCTCCTTCTTCCATCTTCAAAGCCAGTGAGGGATATCTGGTCTGACATTTCCCACTTTGCATCTTGATCGTTCTCTTTTCTGATTTATCTTTAAAGACCTTTGTGATGACATTAGGCCTACTGGATAATCCCAAATAATACTACTATGTTGGGGTCATTTGATTAACAATCTTAACATCATCTCATCTGCAGCCTTAATTTCCCTTTGCCATGTAACATAATATATTTACAGATTTTGGGTATTAGTACGTAGACATCTGCAGGGGGTGCATTATTCTGGCTACCATAGAGAGGAAATAAATGTTATGCATATGGTAATGAAAACATGCTGACTGCTGTTTTAAAAATAGATTATAAGGCGGAAGGCTGCAAGCCAGGAGCTTAGTGACTATGTAACTCCCATTGGTATGTCTACCAGCCAGAGTGTAGTCAACCACACAGCAGTGCTGCATATTTTCCCTAAGCTTGCAGTTAGGAGCAGAGTTGTCTTGTTTTAAACTTTATCCTTTCCCGCTATGTTCCAGGGAAAGCTTTAGTAAAGTAGAATGAATATTTTAATGACTTTAACATTTAAATTGGCATATTATACTTTGTTCTCCAGTTGACCAATTTACTTGCTATCATACTTGGAGTAGTAAATTCTAAACACCTTATACTTGTCTCTGGCCCCAGGAGTTCTCACTCCTGCCTCCCCTTTTCTCCTCAGCTTTTCAGTCTTAGCAGTCTTCCCTCTTTCACTTACACAAGCCAGCATTGTTCCTGCCATCTGGAACACTTTTGCCTAGTACCTGTTTTTGTTTTGGCTCCTTCCTAATACTTAGGTCTCAATTTGAATTAATCCTTCACTAGTCACTCACTAATCTCCAGAGGGCTTTTTGGACCTAAAGCTTCTCCACCCACCACTGGTCAGTAGCTCTTTTTCAAGTGATTTTTACTTCCTTACTATTTTCCTTAATAAGTATTGTCTAAGCACTTGAAGGTTTCTTATTTGTACATATGCATTTTTAAAATAGTCTCCCTACACTTAAAGGTAAGTTATGTCTAATCACTACTCAGTCCCTACTGCCTGGAACAATGCCTGGCACATACTAGGTGCACAAAATAAATATGTTAATAGATGAATAAATGAAGTAATGTGACAGTTCACAAATATATGAATATCATAACTGGTTCAGGAATAGTTGGGAGTTGTTAAGAATTTTTATCTTTTACATATATATATATCCTTTTGAAGAGTGCATATAATAGTAAATCTTTAAAAATTTTTAATTGCCTTATTTTCTTTCATCCCAAGATTATGAAGTATGAAAGAAATCAGTCTTCCCTATTTCCATGGACAGGGGAACAGGAAACCAAGGAGGAAATGGAATCAGGTAATGAAAAAAAGTTGAACTAGGAAACTATTCTGAGTCCCTAGTAGAAAATGCATCATAACTAAGATCTAGTTGGATGGAGGCAAGGACAGATCAAATATTTATTGAACAAATTATTTTTCATTGCCTGATACAGCTACCCAATAGTGCTAAACTACGTTTCTCTGATTTTTGTCTAATTTGATAAATAAGGGGTTATGACAGCTGAGAAACTAGCACAGCTGTTTTCAGTGGCTTTTGCTTGATGGTTAAATTATTTTAAAATAAAGCAAATGATGATTTTTGTTGAATGATCATCAGTGACATTTGCATAGTATTTTATAAAAAAGGATGTTCATTTGCACATTACTATTCAATCTTCACAAAATCCCTGTGATAGAGGCCTGAGAATCCACTGTCTTCATTTAACAGTAAAGTTAAGTGACTGGTTCAGTGCCACCAAGCTGCAGAGGACCTCGACAGAACCAGACTCAGCTAGTAGGCCGCTGAGAATGAAACGCTTCATACATATGCTTCACAAACTGTGAAGTACTAGACAAATATTGATTTTTACTCTTTAAGCATATATTTGCAACGACTTACTTCAGCATCTTTATATTATATGCCATTCTGATAAGTAAAATGTACAAGATCTTCATTAGATATTTTGCCTTATTTCGCAAAACTTATTTCCAAAATGCACCCAAAGATTTCAAATGTAAAATGACAGTCTCATTATACTTTGTTAACCACTCACAACAACTCCCTTTTATGATTACCCAGGTGAATTTTTGCTTTGTTTTGTTTTTAAAAACAGAAGAAAATAGGAGGCTTTATTGAAACAGCAATTTGGATCTCCCTCTGCAGGAAGTAATCCTGACTCATGGTCCCCACTGCTGCTGCCCTGGGTCAACTGCCAGGTTCAACATAAGATGCTTCCCAGGAGCTGCTCCAAACCAGTGACTGAGCAGGTGGGGAACTAAGGCAGGTCTGTTTCAGTGAGAATTGGTGGTCCTCTATGTGTGACTTTGGACTGAGGACTCTCTATCAGATTAGTGAAAATTATAATTGTGCAATTGAAAGTCAAGACGCTTCCTACTCAAATCTCCTTTCTTTGCCCTCTCCATATTGTCTCCTATATCCTGACCCGAAGCCTCCTCCATCCCCAGTTCTGACTTCAGGTTTGCTTCTCGGTGAATCTGAACCAATGCATTTTCCACTTTTGTCTGTGAGGATCTTTCACCATATAGACATTTCATAGTTGTTTTGTCTTTGTTTTGTTTTTTGATTTTGTTTTATTTGTTAAATTTATCTTTACCACTATGGTTTCTAAATTCATTAATGCCTTAGAAAGATTTTCTAACTCCTACATTGGAAAATAACATTTGTTTATGTTTCCAATACCTCTGTGCTTTTAAAGTTTTCTGAAGTCTCCTTATTAAATTGAAATGCTTTAATGGTGTGAGATAAGGATCTAATTTTGAATTATTTTCCAGATACATTGTAGATATGTCTTAGTTGTTCATTAGACAATACATCTATCTTTTGTCATAAAAAATTTTGAGTTGAATTTCTTCTGCTTTCAGTAAACAGTGTTGTACTATATAGATAAGTGCAAATATACAAACTTACATAAAATTTCAAGGCATTTTCAAAATCCTTGAAACATCATGGAGCACAGATTATAAGTCATTGTAATAGAGTGATTAGTCTGCTTGTCTAGTTTTTTTTAATCTCTGCTAGATAATATGTTCACCCAATAGAGGAAAGAACTAATGTTCTTCAAGTCTCTTAACTTCTCTCCAATCATAGACTAGCTCTTCTTTTGTAGACCTTGATGATAATGCTTATCTTGAACTGATTCTTTTTTCAGGTATGTAATGCTGTATATCCTCGGCTATGTTTTATATTAGAAACTATATCCACTGAGTCCCTGAGTGGATAGAGAAGGACAGAGTTAGCTGTGAACAGTGGATTAAAGGAGGAGAATGTCTTGAAACTAACACAACTCTTACTCTCTCAAAAAATAATTGAAAGCTGTGTGATCATTGCTTGCTCTTTTGGTTAATGTACAATCTACAGGGGGAAAAATAGGTGAGTTGATGATGTTATGCATGCTGTTTTCATGAGAAGTAATCATTATTTTATTTGTCAACCTTATTGTCTGCAGTCTTCACTAATCTTTGGTTTTCATTGTGTTACCGCAGAGAAACTTTGCCTAGCATTTGCATTGCCCCAGGAAACTCTAGAAAAGACAAAGACAAAATCTTACTGGTAAGAACTTTGCAAATTTCACTCATCTCATGGATCCAGGGCATGATACATAAACAAGTGATATAAAATATCTCATCATAATTTACACAGACTTAGACACAACATTAAAATAATCTCATTTAATATTCAACAAGAAATTGCCTTTAATGTCTGTTATTATTTTAACAATTAGCTTGGGAGAGGAAATAGGAGAAAGAATTTATTAACTATAAGGCAGTTCAAGATAATTTGCCCCTTCCTATACCCAGGTGAATAAGTAATTCTAAAATTTCCCTATGATCTAATGTGTCTGATTTTCTTAGATTCCAGTATTAGACCTCTAGAACCGTAATGCATTGGTATAATTTTCATGTATACATTTTCATAGTCACGTATTTTTAACAGTAAGTTGAGAGAAGGCAATTCAAGTCCTGTTGGCAACTGGAAATATTAATCCTGCTGTCAACTTTTTTAATAATTAAATTGAATGAGCACCATCATTGTTCCAGGATTCAGTTTTCTCATACTGGAAAAAAAGAATTTGAACAACATACTCCTAAAATTTCTTTTTAGCTTCAAAATATTATGAAGCAGTGATTCAAGATACATAATTTAGCAAGACTGACTAATAATTGCTTCTGTGTTATTTGGAAAGAACAAACATTGGTTAATCTTTCAAAAGTATAATTGCTGTAAGTGCTTTTATCTTTCTATTTTCCTAGTGTAGGTTCATAAAATTGCTGTGACAAATTTAGCAAGTGGCCTTAAATTAATGGGATAAGCAAAACATTTTTGGAATTAAGTTGGTAAATGACATAGTTCCTCCTTTTCAGATCTTGTGCCTATTTATCTCTCTCTTCACTTCCTTACATTTTAACATAACTCATAGATTTATAAATATATACATACATGTGTCTCTATCTATCTATCTATCTATCTATATGGGTGTATGAAGTTATAAAAATGTGCATATTGCCTTAACTAAAGAAAAACCTTTTGCTTCTATTGCTGTTTTCTTCAGGGGATACTTAAAAGGAGAATTACTCAAACTGAAACGGGGTCAACTATGTTCAGTTAAACCTGACTCATTTGTTCTGTTTGGTTTTCTACTCCCTCTTGTGCATTTTCACGTTTAATATAGCCCCAAATAACATCTTGAATTCCATCTATCTTAAAATATTTGTATATTTCTTCTTTACGTCCTAATATTGATACTATAAAAATAAATTTAATCATGATGCATGTATGTCTTGAAATGAGAATACCGAAGGTGACTCCACTATTAGTGATAAAGACTTCTGTCTGTAGGAATTGTCTCCAATCAATAGTGCCTTACATTGATAAACACTCACTTTTTTCATGAAACAAGAAGTTTAGGGATCTGGTGGTCCAGGGTTAGAGAAGTGTCTCAGTGATGACAGGAGATACCTCAGATTCATTTTTCTTTTTTTTTCCCATTATTGCTCTCTCTGTCTTTCAACCTTACAGGCATCATATCTCCGTTACCAGCAAGAAGAAAGTGGAAGTTGAAAAGGCCAAAGAGAGCTTTGGCAACTGAATATTTCTGTCTCAGTTAGTTCAGGCTGCTATGACAAATTACCATAGACTGCGTGGCTTATGAACAACAGTTTCTTACAGTCCTGGAGCCTAGAGGCTTGAGATCAGGGTTCTAGCGTGATTGGGTTCTGTGAGAGTCCTCTTCCAGGTTAGACACTGCCAACTTCTTGTTGTATCCTCATGTGGAAGGAAAAGGATCAGCTAGCTGTCTGTCCCCTTCTTAGAAGAACACTAATCCCATTCATGAGGGCTCCAGGTGCATGATCTAATTACCTCCAAAAGGGTTTACCTTTAAATACCAACACAATGGGGATTAGATTTCAACATATGAATTTTGGAGGGACACAAAAATTCATTCTATATCAGAATTCATTTTGCAAATATTTCCAGGAAGCTCCAAGTGGTGATTCTTGCATCTAATTTGCCAAAATTGTTATGCCCACCATTAGCTGCCAGAGTGTTAGTAAGATGACCAATTTTATCTGGGTACATTCCCACACCCCCAGCAAACTCAGTCAATAAATACAGTAAGAATGGATATTGAATAGGCAATTACTGGCATATACCAAAACGTGTAATGCCAGTGCCAAGGGAATTTGTGTATCTTATTCTCAAAGGATTCTGAATGCAAATTGGCTGGTCATGAATCACTGGAAGGGCAGAATTGCTCACATTGATGATTAAGTTATCATTTGTGGACTGACATTATTTAATGCACATGATGATGCTCTTCTACACTACTTCTTTATAGGATTTACGATGAATACAGAGAGCTGAATTTAGAGAAATGGTTTGAAATATATGTAATATGGAAATGGACCTAATTATATAGAATTTTTGAAAAAGCTTAGCACTTTGAGCTGTGCTTGCTTGCTTTCATGATGGTGGCTGTAGAGTTTGTATACATTTTCCAAGATTTTGCCAGAGAGACTTGTATTTGTCCTCACAACAACTTGGTGACATATTAAGAGTCAGTTGTTATTAATCCTACCTTACCAATTAGGAAACTGATGGTTAGTGAGATTAAATGACTGCCCAAGATGATGATCTTTATGGATCATAAAGAAATTGTAAAATTTCTTATGAATTAATTTCAGAATTCCTTAAGGATTTAAGATTTCACTTGTAAACTAAGAGTCCCTATTGTAACCGAATAGAGAGGACATGCCAACTTTTCAGACACATGAACAAAGCTAGGAGTTATGCACTAAGTGATATGGAGGGTTGAGAGCTGTTACATTACAAAACATAAACAAATAGCCGTTACTGAGGTCTCTTGTTTCTCAGTATCTCATGTGCTATTTAGAACAACAACTTGCTATGTGGATAAACAGTAAACAATTTAATAATGAATTCTAATAAAAGATTAGGGTAAAATCTTCCTGTTGTTTAAAGCTTGATAGTTCAAGCTAGATCTCCAGTCCTCTTTTCATGAATAACCCTTGTATTGGGAAGTGATGATAAAAATCATTATAAGAAGCAAAACCAAAACCAATAATAAACAAACACAGCTGATTGTTTGAGCCTCTATTATGGATCAGGATAGAAACCTGGGTCTGTTTGAGAACAAAGTCCTTATTCTTAATCTTTATGACAACCCTGTATGGTAACCATGTCTAATCCAATTTTTGAATAAGGAGGCTGAGGGTAGGAGTGTAAAGTCATTTGTCCAAGGCGAAATTGGGAGTCTTCTGCGATCTGTCAAATGTAACCCTCTGAACTCTCTATATTTTGCAGCTTCCCTATAATGTTACTCCTTGTCACTAATGTTCAGCTGTCATCATATCATCATGATCATTATTCTTCTACCTTGATTCCTTTTTTCCAAGTGTTCGGGTAAACTGATACCGTCTTGTCAACTTCTCCCTTAAACCTGCTCTTGTAGGAGTTTACTTGTTTTGGGTTGTCCCTTCTAAACATTTCTGTCCCTTTCTGCAAAAATGTATCTTTTTGTTTCACAGGGTCTCTTTATAGTCTTCTTTCCAAATATCCATTGCTGATATGAGAGAAATTAATTATTCTAGGTTCCTTTTCAACACAGAGATGCTTGGCCTGTGATCAGCTTCACTCTGCCCCTCCCCCACAGTTCACTTACACATCACTTCATGCATTTTTTTTCCAGAACTTTTTGCGTATAGTTGTGCAACACAAAAACATCTGTTTGAAGCAGAGATCATTTACTTGAGAGAAATAGAAATCACTCATCCGACTTCAAGTCCATTAGGTTGAGATATCTTTATTAGAATTCAAGGAGGGAAGACAAATTTATCTAGCCTTACTACAAGCTTAATTAAAGGTGGAGCAGGAAAATCAGGAGCTGAGGCATACCTCTCTTCATGGCTGCATATCCTCTTTTCTCTCCCCATCTTCCAGGCTCTCTCTTTCTCTTCCCTTTTGTGGTCAATTCTCTCTGCTAATGCATGGTCGAATAGGTTCGCCTGCCCCAAATCTGCATGACTTCAGAGTTTCCCAACAGATCCCCTTCAGGCTGTGTTTTCTGAATCTTGTCATTGAAATCCTCGGAAGATGGAATGTAGGGAATAAGAGGATGTTCTGTTTTCCCATAGTTCAGCTTTCCCCTCCTGGTGCGATGGGCTATGGTTACCTGGAAGGTGGTGCAAATAGGATGCCATTAGTGGGAGCTACTGGGAAGGAGTATTTTCAAAGCAGGGGTGTGGTTTTGGCAGGCCCTCTAAATTTAACTACTTTGAGTAGCAATAAAAGATAAAATGAGGCTGAGTACAGTTTATCCATATTCTTTATAATAACAAGAGTTAATTTTCATATACTGCTTACCATTTACCTGTGCTTTACATATGATATGCCTCACAACAGTCCTGTGAGGAAGATGATTGTTAGCATTTTAAAGGGAAAGAGATTGAAGGAAATTTATTATTACCCCCATTTTACACAGTAGGAAGTTTTATATAGAAGGAATTACTGTTCAGAGAGACCAAATTATTTACCCAGATGAGCAAGTAGGAAAACAGGGAAATGAACCTGGGCAGTTTGGCTCCTGAGCCCACGTACATAACCTTCACATTGCACTGTTTCCATACTGTATTAAGGAAGATCATTCTCTCTTACTAAAGTTACTACTTACCTTTTCCACAAAGTAAATATTACCTTCTCTTACCTTCTCTAGAATGGGAACAGGAAACAGACTTGCGAGATGATAGGGCTTGTTGACATAATTCAGTCTTAACAGATTTGGCACTCTATTTTAGCATTTTAGTGTTTGCTCTTTGTATGTAAACATTAAAATGTGGAAAGGTAAAGTCAAACAGAAAGAAAAGTCTTGTTAATAGCAAGCAAAATTTGTGTAACTATATTTTCAGACAGCTGAGGTTGATGGTGACTGAAAGCCACTTGTGTCTGATGGCTCTTTGGTGGTCTATATGATACACGTTGGTGGTTTCTCTCTTGTTACTCTTGGACAAATGTTCAAACCACTAAAACCACTTACAAAATTGGCACTTGTAATAGAAAAAGTCAGTTCCTTATCTTGGGAATTCTCTACCATGGAGAAGAGTGATTGCAGAAAAAGGACCTGAACAGTCCAAAAGGGGGAAAAAGTAACCCACAAGCATTCTGTATTGTAGCATTGTCTCTCCTTAAGAGATTTCCGTTTTAAGTGTAAAACGATATGGAGTAGTATAATAGAGATTAACCACAAGGATAAATAACTTCTCTCCCTCTTTTTCCTTCCCCAGTTTTCTGTTTCAGAAAAATAGGATTTTCAGATTAACCACAACATCTTTACAACACTGATTCAGAATATCTTATTACTTATAAAACTAAAAATTAAAATAAATGAAATTATTCTCACTTACCTTGGCTTTCTTTAGGAAGTATCTGATAGGAGCATATTTTGTAATAGGAGCATATTTTGTGGTCAGAATACTACTGACTTTAGTTGATCAGAATTAAATTTGAAATTACATAGTCATCAAGTTGATTTAAGGCAGTAATTTAACCATTATGCACTCAGTATTTTGCTGTGAGCTGTATGATTCTCATTCTGTGCTTAAAAATCATAGGTTTTTGTTGAGAAAATGTATAATGATTCACGTAAGTTATATTGTGGTATTTTATGATGAAATCTTTATAATGCACAATCAATAGGGTGCAGATATGTACTTTCTATGAGATTTAAAAGTACTATTTTAATGTTGGAAGAAAACCAAATATATTTTTAAAATATTCAACCATTTATGTATTCATATTATGAGCTATTTCTTTTCTACTTTAAAACCTTTTCAATTAGAATTATTAAAACCTCAGTTTTTACTTGGCCACTCAATTTGATGCAAATGCACCTTTCAGTTTTTAAAGGTTATTCCTGGAGTACAATTCTGAATCACTTAACTGAATTTAGAAAAACAATATGCCTGTGCAAAACATTCAAAGACCATATATTTGAACTTCCTTGAACTATTTTATTTCTGGCCCTATTCAGTTATCAATTTGTTCCTTTTACGAATGGAAATGGTCTTTGTCAAGAGAAACATAATTACAGCAGGAAGATCTGGAGATTTTTCGAAAATATGCAAACTTTCTTCAAATTTTAATTTTGTAAAAGCTTTTCAAACAAGATGGAATATTAGTTTTACCATCTTTTACTATGTAATATATACAGCAGAAAATAAGATGAAAAATAGAAAAGGTATTACAAAACTCCACTTAAGAGTATTGTAAAAATTGCATATGGTACTTACTTTGATTTAGTGTCTTTTGTAAAATCTGTATATATTCTACTGGAAGCAATGGGAACATTAAAAAAAAAAAGCACTTACTCTCAGGATATATTTCAAGGACATTTTCAAATTATATATATTTAAAACATACTTCTAGTAGTGAAAATACATACAAAAATAATAATAGTTCTAGGTGTTACAATGCATATTATCTTTTCCTTTGCATATAGAATACAGTACTAGGATAGATGGATAGATACGTACATATATATCCAGCTATACAGATACACGTATATGCATATATAGATATCTTCACACATACATATATATATATTTACATGTATCTTTTGCATTTTAATTAATATTATAAAGTGTTTCTGTGTTTAAATATTTTTGAGAAAAATATATTTACCACTAAATAGAAACCTTGTTGTTCAACTGTAATTTTCTGCATTATGAATTCTGCTATTTCTGTTGCATTTTGCTTTCTAATTCTCATGTTAATTGACTAATTTTTAGGTTTTTAAAGTTTAATTGTTAACTATTTCTCTTTCTATATCTCCCTCCTTCTCAGAAAGCTAACTTTTAAATTTTAGGCTGTAGTCTATTATCTGCCTTCACGTTTCTGAAATTTCTATTTTCTGTTCATTTTTAAACATAGTTTCAAGCAATAGCTTCCTCCACATCTTCGCATTATTTTGCAAAATTTTCTTTACTCATCTTTAAAAGAGCACGTTGATATGTGGGCCCACAAATTTTCTTTGCTTTTATTAGTCACTAGCCCTTGCTGCCACCTACTGCAAATAGAAGGAACCCTCATCCCTTGTTTTAACCTCCAGCAATGCTGCTTATTAATGGTACTTTTCATTTCACGTCGTTTCTCAGGTTCCTTCATTGCATCACGGACCATCACTATCCCTATTAATCTGAAGATTTTAGTGAGTTTCTTCCAGAATATTTTTGATTATTTTCCTTGACACTGTGTTGTATTTTGAAGAATTAGCCATATGTATCTTATTTGTCTATAGTTCTATCAACACAGGTAATGGTTAATTAATTTCTTTCAATTTTAGTAGTTGAGAGCAACCTTACTAAATTTCCAGAGATTTTGAAGAATTGTTTTTAATTTAATATTCCATCAATAATTTCAGTTTGGAGTTTTGGCTTAGTATTTAGACAACTTGCTGACATGTGGATTTCTTTGAATATTCTGTATTGCATTGTTGGTTGCAAGGTTGCCTGGTGAATTTGATTAAATTTTGCATGTTAAAACTTTTAAATCTAATCATGTACCCCCAGACTTCTGAGTTATATTTGTTTATGGGCATTAGTCATTTACTTGCACCCCCCTGCCCCTTACACACATACACCATCTACTTTGTGTACAGTAAGTTCCCACAGATGTTTTTGGCTAAGTCCATTGGAATTCAGTACCTCCTTTTTCCTACAACAAAATACACGTAGGATGTATTTCAACAAACTGTATGATGGCCCTTTATGACTGTTGAACCTATATAACTGCCACCTATTATTGGCAGAATTGAGATACAATAAAGGATGGAGAATGGGGTTAATATCCCTTTTGCTTGGATGAGTATATTCTAGACTTTTGTGTATCATAGGCTTGCATAGGACTTATTAAGTAGTGACTGAGCAGAGAGCCTTTGGATAGAAAAATATCTAAGAAGTACTGATTTGGTTCCTCAAAAATAATGTGGCTTTCAATAATAATTTTTACATTTCTACTAGAGAATACAAATGAGAAAAAGTGTTTATAGATGTTTCTAACAAATAAATTATGTTAAAATAAAGCAAGCATTTTATTATTTATTATATAATACTCTCTTAATATTCATAATGCAAAAACATTTTCTTTTGAGTAAAATATGATCGTTGTCACTAAAGATTGAAAATGTTTAAAACTTCATTTTAAGTAATATATTTATATTGTGATATCATTTAGAAAAATACTTCAAATATAGAAACTATATATTTACTCCATTTATATTAAAGTCATGCTGGTATCTTTTAGAAATAAGGTTTTTAAATATATATTTTTACTGAAGTATAGTCAGTTTACAATGTTGTGTCAATTTCTGGGGTACATCACAATACTTCAATCATATTGGAATATACATATATTCATTTTCATTTTCTTTTTCACCATAAGTTACTACAAGATATTGAATATGGTTCCTGTGCTATACAGTATAAACTCGTTTATCTATTTTATATACATTTGTTAGTATCTGCAAATCTCGAACTTCCAATTTATCCCTTCTCACCCCTTCCCCACCTGGTAACCATAAGTTTGTTTTGTATGTTTGTGAGTCTGTTTCCATTTTGTAAATAAGTTCTTTTGTCTTTTTTTTTTTTTTTAAGATTCCACATATAAGTGATAACATATGGTATTTTTCTTTCTCTTTCTGGCTTACTTTACTTAGAATGACAATCTCCAGGTCCATCCACATTGATGCAGATGACTTTTTTATGGCTGAGTATTATTCCATTGTATAAATATACCATAGTTTCTTTATCCAGTTATCTGTTGATGGACATTTAGGTTGTTTCCATGTCTTGGCTATTGTAAATAGTGCTGCTATGAACATTGGGGTGCATATATCTTTTTGAATTAAGGTTCCCTCTGGATATATGCCCAGGAGTTATATTGCAGGATCATATGGTAAGTCTATTTTTTTAGTTTTTTGAGGAATCTCTATACTGTTTGCCATTATGGCTTCACCAAACTACATTCCCACCAGCAGTGTAGGAGGGCTCCCTTTTCTCCACACATTCTGCAGCATTTATCATTTGTGGAGTTTTGAATGATGGCCATTCTGACTGGTGTGAGGTGATACCTCATTGTACTTTTGATTTGCATTTCTCTGATAATTAGCAATATTGAGCATTTTTTTCAGTTTTTAAAATCAATTTAGAAATGATCCAACCTATATTTGTGTGGGTGAAAACAACATTCGTCTCTGTATATATGTGTGTGGGTGTAAAACCACAAAAAATTTCAGTCTTCTTAGGGTGTGGAGTAAGAATTTTTGACTGTCCAAGGAAATTAAAAAGTCTTTTAAAAACATTTTAAAAATGCAATCCAGTCTTTGATACTGGGCCCTTCAAAAGCATTATTGGGAGGCCCTCATTTACATTCCTCAGTGACACTTCTACAAAACATCTTTTTCTCTTCTTTCCAACTTTCCCACATGTCATAGTTGCTTGAGAGATTCTTACTTTATAACTGCCTTAAATCTTATCTTTCCACTCCGTGTTTCTCCAAATCCCTGATTTGAGTCTTTTCATTCCTAGATTACTTCCACTACTCCAGTTTCTGAGAACCAGAGGGGCAAAAGCCTTAGATGGCAGAATAGGAACAAGAGCTGAGTAAGGAAAGTATAACCTCATGTGCTCTGAGTGCATTTGTATGGGTGTGTGTGCATGTGTCTGAGAAAAACAGCCCTGGTGACAGGAAGAGATTTTGGTGGGGAACACTAGCATTAATAAATCGTTTCCCCATTACATTCATATTCATGCTCTATGTCCTTATTATGTCTACATTTTTTATAGCTTAGATGAAACTGATGAGAATTCTGATTACTATTAGGAACAGTAAAACAAATTTATAAAGATGACTCCTCACTAGGCACATTTCATCATCTTTACTTGAAGACTTCCTGCTAGAAGTCTTTATGTTTTCCCCTTTTAAGTATAGCAGTGATTGTTCAATGACTCCTTTAAGTTTTGCTAAAGATTTAATACTTTCTTCATAAAATGTAATGAGATGGGGCTCATGAAAAAATACATTGTAATTTACATAACAAAACCCCCAAATGTAAATAACACACACATTATGTGTATATATGAAATGTTCTTACATGAAAATGATTCCTTAAATTATGATGAGGAAGAAAATTGCCTGGAAATAGCAGGACTTCACTGTTTATATAAAAATGAAAATTTCACACGCGACTGGGTTTATTAGTGTAAAATAGGAAGGAAGGTGAAGGTTCTGGGCCAAATATGTTGTGTTGTGATATTAATAATTACATGGAAAAATAATTTTAAAACCTAGATGGAATTGTTGTTTTGATTTACTTTAGATATCCTTCCACAAAGAAGAGATAAGTTTCTAATTTGCATATGACCTATAAAATATAGAAGGCTAAAAAGCAGAGTCCCAGAGTATATGGTTGTCCTATTTCTTTCTTTTGCTTTTATTTTAAAAATCTACAATTTTAATGTTTGAAAATATACATAAAAGCTGTGAAAAAAATAAACACTAGTATAATTTTTTTGACCCCTGGTCAGCTCATCAACCTCAGTTTTCTGCACTTCACATTTCTTAGCTCTAAAATTTAGTTTTAGTCACTATATTGTTAATGCACTTTTAAAAACTTAGAAAAGTAGTATGTGCACACATGTGGTGTGCCCATATATGGTTGCAATCATTTTTATGTCTAATTTATAAAAGAAAATATTTATAAAAGAAAATTGTCAGGATACAGAAGAAGCCAAATTTACAATGACTTAAGTATAGATGTATGGGTAAAATCTTGCATTTGATACCTTTTTAGTAACTTTTAAGTTCAAAAATAGAGCAAAAATCCATAGGAACTATTACATAGTCTCTCTCAAATTATATGTTACTTTAATTAAAGAAAGTGCTCTCACCCTTGTTGATTTATATGATACTATTAATTTTAATGTTTGCTTAAAAGAACTTGGTGGATTGCATTATTTGTATTCATATTCACTTGTTCTTTTTCCATTTGTGCAGCATTTATTTTGGGTTATCATTGGTAACTTAGATCACCTTTTTACATCCTCATTATTGGCTTTTCTTTTAATAATTGGCAGAATGGATTCATATAGGCTTCCTTACTCATTTAGTTTCTTAAAACTGATGAAAATCACAGTGCCTTTGGAATCATAATGTGCTTCACCAAATAATACTAGCCTTCAAACCATGTGTTACTATTATATATTATTATTGTTTTACAATCATATACCATAAAGCATTCAGATACATGTTTAAGAAAAACTGAGACAGTTTTATAAGTTTGACAAATCTGGCTCATTTAAGACAGAGAGACATGATACCTCTGTGGAAAATATTAATACATTATTATTTAGCTATATAGATCAGCTATACTATCAATATTTTTTGTAGTATGTTAAAGTTATTTTCAGTTTGAGTAATGGTCAGGTTTTGGCACTTCTGTTCATGCTAGACAATATATTAAAACTTGAAATAACTGAATAAAATATTTCTTGTTATCTTTGAATACTTTAAGTAACACAAATGTATCAGTCAGAGTATCTGAAGGAAACAAAAGGCACAATCAGGAGTGATTTTTGAGAGAATTTAGAAAACGGATACTTTCCAGAAGAGCAGCTGGGAGGAACTTAATAGAGATAGTGAGTATCCTAGGTTCTAGCCATAGTGGAAAGCCAAAGGGGCAAGGGATACGATGCTGTTATTAGTGGCAAATATGAGCTGGAGCTACAGAATGTTGGTGACAAGAAAGGTCTGTTTTCTTACAGCAGTGCAGCCCCTGCCAGACAGAACCACAGTGCTAAGTTATAGAGCAAATGGGACGAGAACATCCCCACCTTCCTCTCCGACTGCCCTCAAAGGAAATATTCCAACAAAAGCCAGAAGGCAAGGGAAACCAGGTACATGAAGCAACTAGAGGTTAATCTCTAGGGCACAAAGAAGGGCAAATGATGGATCTGGGGTTGGAGGTGGGTGAGGAAGAGATGATCAACTCAAATGAAAACGTAAGTGTACACATTATATCAAAACCCCTATTTCCTAAGCATTTAGGTTTTGTGTAACCTGGCATTATCTACATGGTGATTTCAGTGGAATAACATCTAAACTATAAATCCATGTAACTATGACTCCACTCCTTAAGACTCCTTAAATTGAGTATAGTCAACACGTTTTTTTAATTGTGTCTTAAGTTTTCCTAAGCAAGTTTCCCGGTAGCAAAGCATCTGTAACAAATTAGGTAAATTAGACCTATTTAGTCAATTAGAACTCTGTCTGCATTGACCAAAATGAAAGGTGAAGCACAGAGTATTATCCTTATCTCGTGTGAAATAAATACAAGCAGCCTGGCTCATTAAGTGCATGAGTTCACACTGTATTATCAATATAAAACTGTTTCTACTTGTAGTTTCTGCCAATCAGCATGCTTTTAGAAGCAAAGGTGGAGAAAAGGAAGAAAAAATAAGCGTTTACCATTTATGCAGACTGAAGGGGAAAAACAAAATGGTAAAGTGTGAGAGACTACTACTGATAAATCAAACCCACCCATCAGGTAGTCACAGAATTACCTCTTTCGATCATTATCTCCTTTATAACGGGTTACTTGCTCTTCCTTGTTCCCTTATTACCCTGTTATCTCTTTATTTTCAATTCCACAGTGTGGAGTGGTGAATAATTAGGAAGGTTGTCCATGATGCCACTAGTATGTTTAAAGGACATATTAGAACTGGAATTTATTGCTGTGGGGTTGCTTTTGATGCACTGTTTGGCTTAATTCAAAAACTAAGACCAAAAAAAACCTTAATTCTTTCAAAAATCCAAAATCCAAATGGAAATTTGTAGATTTCTTCTGTGTACAGCAAGCTTTTAAAATCAATTATAAGCGTAAATAGAACAAGGCTAACTAAAGTTCTGGTAAATGAAGTAATGTGATAAAATAAAGATAATCTCAAAAGAGACTAATACCTTAAATGACTTATGTTGAGGGCCATGCTGCTTTACCTTATTCCGCTTTACTTTTTTTTTTTTTTTAAGTTTCTACTTCACTTTTGTTATGGTTGTTTCAAACACAGGTTCAGTGACCAATTTAAAGAGGTGGTTTCCTTTTAAAAAGTATACATGCAACAATAACTCAGAGACCACTTAAAGCTGCCATTTTATTTAAAAAAGAAAAATAAACCATATTACAGGAGGTGAAGATAGGTAGGTAGTGAAATTCTCTTAACTCTTCAGGCTGGGAGCCATAATCTTCAGGAAAGATATCCCAGTCCAACTCTAATGAATCACTAATAAAATCTCTATAATAAGCTAATCACAATTAACATCTGTGGTGTTATTAAGAGGAGAGAGGTGCAGCAGGAAGGGGACTGATTTTAAATCTCACTCTTCCACTGTTTAAAGAATCCTGTGTTCTTCTAGAGGACACCAAAAGACAGTTGTATACAAGTAAGAGTAAATCAGCCCCAGGGAGCAGTGTGTCTGTGAGATGCCAGCTTTGAGCTGAAGTTGAGAGGAGTTTCAAATTGCTGAACACCCCCATATAGCAGTAAAAAGATACAAGATATCGATACGCTCAGCTGCATCTTGTTAAAAGCTTCCTGCGGGTTGGCAGAATGAAATCTTTATTTAAAATAGACAAACTATTGTCAAGGGAAAGATGGAAAAGAGAACACAGTAAAAGGGCCAAATGCTCTGCTTAACCCACTAGAAGCAGCAGAAAGGGAGAAAAGTGGTGACACTGTCTTTGCAGCAACAACAACAGAAAAGGTGACTAATACCACCACATCAGCATCCATCTGCTTTTCCCATGGTCTCAAGATGCATTATTTCTTTTATTATTAATTATATGTGTTTCCGGGGGAGGGCAAATATATTCTTCCAAATTGCAAGAGAGGAAATCATTTCTGCTGCCACTTGGCTTTAAGTACAGTAGTGTATGTAATGAGTGAGTGATGACAGGAAACACAGCAGCAGCACTGAGCCCCAGCATCTCTCCTACCAATCCACTCCAGCCCGCTCTTGGTAGTCAGAGGCTGTCTAATAGAAACTTCACGTAAAACCATTATTGAACACTGACAGGAAGGAACTGAGACAGGGGCGAGTGGTGTGTATTTGTGCAGAGGAAGAAGGAGGGAGGGAGAGAAGGAGGGAGAAGAAGAGAGAATGAGTTAGTCATCGCCTTGCACAGACTACACCATAAGGGGGGTAGGTTCTTTGCATAACTGCAAAGATAGACATGCAATACATATGCACACACACACTTGTACACACAGAATTCTTTTTGGTTTATATCCTCTCATTTCCAAGAACAGCTGTTAAGTGACACTGTCTGCTTGTGAACCTTCTTGAATGGGTGAGCTCTGTGGGTTTAAGGAGGCAGAGCAGGGAGCTTGGCAAGAATGGGTTCAGAAGAAGGGTCACTCCTGAAGAGCAAAGGGATATGGCAAGTAATGAAGCAGGCATGAAAGAAAAAGGTGAAAAGACCCTGGGGAAAATGTCATCTATACTGATTAAGCTGTATTTCTCTTTAGGAGAAAGTGACATTTCTGCTATTAGAACATGGACATATCAGGAAAGTAGATGGCTCACTGCTTTTTGTTTGTGTCCACAGCACATTTCCTGTGGTACCAAAAGGTACCAGAAAAGCTCTCTGTTGCATTATTATAAACAAGATCATCATTCTTATTTTTTAATTACCAACGTAGTGACATTACTCTCTCTTTAGCAAGAAAGCACATTTATTATCTTAGCTGTATGCTCTGATCAGACATAAATGATGGTTAAGTGATAAAAGCTTTTTGCTAAATTTCTTTCATCCTGCAGTCTCCTTCCCCAGCTTCCGGCCCCTTTTCTAGCTTTGCTCAGGGGCCGAAGTTCCTCTTCCCTTGTTTCCCGAGTCCGTAGTACACCACCTTAGTGGTACTGGCCGCTCTCCGGTGGAGTGGGGTGCCAAGCAGGTGGAGAAGAAACCGCTCCCCTAGCGTCTCTCCCCAGCGTCCGTGTCCTCTCCTCAACAGCGAGGCTGTTCCCCAGCAACTCTTTTACAGGTTTTCCCCTTGTCAACTACCACCTGGGCAGAGCCCTCTCTCTCCCTCAAGCGTGTCAGCCAGTCTGCCAGGCACCCCGACTGACAACTACATGCTGTATCTGAGATACACAACACCCCGGCGCCACGCAGCCTCTGCTCCTCTTCTTCACTCCTCACTAAAGTGGGCTCTTCCCAAGGAACGATTGTATTGCAGATTAAATCTCTGTCCCTTGCATTTTGAAGCCTTCCACCCCTAACCCTTACCGCCAGCTTCCCTCCCAAACAAACAAAAAACCGTTAGAATAACCGAAAGCACGCGAACACCTGAAGAAACGCAACTGGGATCCACACCTGGACAAGTCCTCTGTGGCTTGGCTTTAGTGGTCGGGAATAGCCCGTGCCTGACATGTCCTCCTCTCCCAGCGCCGACCGCTTTTGACCCCTGCCCTGGAACCCTGCCAAGGTCTCCGGGTCGCGAGGTCAGCCGGGTCAGCTCCGGGGCGCTGCGTGCAACTCCCCTCCTCCCGCCCCAGCCCGCGCGGCCGCACCGCCGCCGCTGCCGCCGCCTCCCGGGCGGGCGCTCGGAGCCTTCCCCGCCGCGTCCTCCCCACCCCGGCTCCCGCCTGCCAGAGCCGGGCCCGCGCCGCTGGCAGCCATCAAGTGGCTCGTTAAGGAAATGCAGGTGAGTGCGTGCGGCGGAGCGGCTGCTGCCGGAGACGTGGGGTGTGTGCCTGTGTGTGCGAGCTGGAGCAAGAAGGAGCGCGAGCGAGCCAGCGAGTGTGGGAGCGGCCGGGAGATGCTCGCCGCCTCGTCTCCCCGCCCCGCCGCGCCAGCCGCGCCCGCACCTGGCGCCCCGAGCGCGTGGGGCAGCGTCTCGCCCTGACGGCGGCTGGTCCCCCGGCTTCTCCGCGTGCCGCTCGCCGGCCTCCCCCGCCCAGCGCTCCCTCACAGCCCGGCGCTCCCTCACAGCCCGGCGCTCCCTCACAGCCCGGCGCTCCCTCACAGCCCGGCGCTCCCTCACAGCCCGAGCCCTCCCGCTGCTCCTCCTCCTCAGCCTCCTCCCCTGCGCGCCGCGCTGACAGGCAGCCTCCGCGGGGAGAGTGCAGGTACTTTGCCTTCAGAATAATTCGCAGGACCCCGGCGAGCTTGTGGAGCGCCCTGATTTTCTCCTGCCTCCGCCCCCTCCCTCAGGAAAAGAAGATCCCACTTTTCAAACAAACCGAAGCCGAAGCACCCGACCAAAGCTAAAGCCCGACGGGCGGCTGTGCCTGTGCTGTCCTTTCTTGCCGTTTATTCTGGGCCTGTGTGGAATGGAAAGACAATTCTTTGACTGGTAGAAAAGAAAAGAGAAGACTCCTCAGGGTTTCCAAGGAGGATTGGAGCGGCTGCTTTAGTAAGTAAACTGCTGCTTTATTTCTTGTGTCTAAAGTGAGGTATTTTCTGAGTGAATGCTTTTCTCCCAACGGTATGGACAGTTTGTTCGTTTTACCGGGGAAGAAGTTGACTTATATAACTTCACTAGTTCTTAACTGAGAAGTGGTTTAATTGAGAAGTGGTGTGCTAAGCTTTTTTTTTTTTTAGGAAGAGCATTGAGCAGACTTCAGTATGGGCAACCTTGCTGGGGGTCTGATTTTTAAACGCTTGTTGTTCAAGGGCTATGGGAAGCTTGGTTTGTGAAACGTTGGCTGGTTCTAAGATTTAAGGATGGTTCCCTGGAAAAAAGCTTGAGAATTCTAACCCTACTGGTTCACTTCTCTTGCTACCTTCAACCTCAGCCTGAATCCATACCAACTCCCATCCTTCTCTGACTTCACTTGGTTGCTCGTTTTATCTTTAGTTCTGAGGAGAGGTTGTTAAAAAAATGGGTCAAGAGAAAGTTAATATAGGTGGTTTGAGAAACCGAAAGGAAACCTTGTTGAGGTTTCCTTAGGCTTGTAGGTAGATGAGATGTGGAAGAAAATCATGGAACTAGCCTAGTTTGGAGAAATTTGGATGAAATTAATGTGGAGAGAGAATGTGAAAAATGCTTTGGAGAGGGCAGGAGCTGAAGCTGTGACTTTGACACAGCAGGTTATAAACTGTGACAGGGGCTCAGCAGCCAGTGACAGGCTTAAGGTGTCTCCTAGGGCTGAATATCTCTGCATCAAAAACTTTTGCAGGCAGTATTCCTCTTGGGGCTAACATCACCATGTCAGTAGCTGCAGCATTTCTGTAAAAACAAGTAGGACACTCTTCCTCTCTCTGTGAAAGGGTTAATGATATCTTAAAAAAAAGAGAGAGAGAGAGAGATACAGCTTAACATTTGCCAATATTTTGTAATATCTAAATAAAACCTTTGTGTTATGTCAGGAAAAATATAGTTGAGTCAGTTTGTTTTGCACAAGAGGGAGAGAATCAATAACATTTCAGCATTTTTTTCTTTATCCCTGCCAAATGGATTCTGAATCTAATTCTTCTTACATTTTTACATATACAGAAGATACAGTAGGAATTGCAATTTAGCTAACACAGAGCTGATTTTTAACAGATTCAAAGTTCTTTGACATAATAGCACTCATGCTGACTAGCATAGAATAGTGATTAGAAAAAGTTTGTTTTGTCTTTAACTTTCAATTTTCTGCCTCAGTATAAAATACACTTTCTAATCAAAATCCTTCAAGAATTAGAAACTAGATTAAAAATTAAAACCACTTACCTCATAGATAATTTATTTTTAAGAAAATGCCTTGCTATCAAATAATACCTATGGGCTTTCTTATATTTAATTGTTGATAATGGTAAAGTGAAAAAAATACCTTTGTGTTTACTCAAGTAAATATATAAAAGCAGCTATGCTCAAATGGCATTGATTTTTTTAAAATTAAGATTGAATTAATGTACCATGGTTTTAAAAAGGGAACAGTCTTTTATAGTTGTTACAGTTATTTAATGTCAGAAGCTCTGAATGTCTTGGGACATAAGTTTTAATAGTAATGAAATAACAGGACCATTGATGAATTTGTTGACATGAAGTTAGCATAGATGGAGATCATTTGGGAAAGATATGTCATTGTTTCTTGCACTTTACTTTATTTCCTATCCAAATGGGTTTTCTTAGAGGTATTACTGCTCTCAGATGCCATTTCTATTATTGGTTTAAAGTGAATCTAAGTAATTTAAAATGAAGCCCTCAGTTGATCAGATTTGGATTATAGCAGATGAACTACTCATTTGTAACTTCAAATAGCTGAAAGCCTATCTGATGTTTGAAAAGATGTTGACAAGTAAAAGGTGAGACTTACTGAAGTAGCAGAATTTAAGAGTGGTTCATATATACTTCTACATATATTACCATAAGACACATTTTCTACAGAAGAAAAGACATGACAGAATTGTTGATCCTGTTCGAATTTCAGGAAGATTTACAATTAACATGAAAACTAATCTAACACAGATTCTGTCTCTAATTATGGTACAGTGCTGATGAGGAAGATAGCCTGGATTAAAACCATTTCTAGTAAAGCTTGCTTATATTTTATTTGATCACTGTTTCTATATAATAATAGAGAAAAAAGACAAAACTGGATGGGGAGATTAAATTGTCAGGTTTTTTTTTTCCACACCAGCTTTTTTTGCAATACAGCGGTGGTTGCAACTTTAAAGTTGAAAAAAAAAAGTTGCTGGTGTCAGCAGTAGTGTGTTTTATTATGCAATTGTTCTCGTTATTCAGATCAGATAATGGCCCTATGAAATACATAAGCAGTCTGTAGGGAATGAATGATTAATTCCCCTAAATGTGTGCTTACTAAAGGAGTTCTGACTAATAAAGTGCTGTATACCTGCCTTTGCTTACAGTTGCAGTTGGTGAAGGCAAACATACTTTTCGTTTCCTTTAATATTAACATAAACTTAACAGGTGTAGTCCTGTAACTGTCAATACTTAAAGATGGTATTGTAGAGCACATGGTTTTTCTTAACATTTTATGGAACCCTTTGGATGTGATTATTATTTTCTTACAACTTAATTTAGAACGTAAGACATTGTTAATTAGATGTGATATTGGAAGTGTGAACTATTATTAAAAATTATTTTCTTTTTCCCTCTGTGAAATGACATCCTATCTCTCCTGGGTACTACTAGTAGGGTGCAGATGCAAACTGCAAGGTCAAAGGACGTTTTTCTTTAGTAAGGTTAAGTGTAAGAAAAAAGCTAACATACTGCTGGTTTATATAAAATAATTAGCTGGATACTATGATGAAATTTTAGGAATGGCTAATATTGCACATGATAATTGTTGTGCTTACCACTGGTGTAAATTGTTTTGTAGTTAGAAGAGCATCACTGATGTAACTTTCAATATCCCCGCATTTCTAAGGCTGGATTATGGGAAGAGGTGGAGAATGGATGGATTTTATATGGAAATGTGAAAGCAGGTGACTTGAAATGGATGCTACACATTTTAAGTTTGCTCACCTAATGTCTTCTTTTTTGGAGATTTTTGAAAAAAAAAGTGATTTTCAAGGTTGCCTAATTGAATATCAATATGTCTATGTATCTTTCAAATTTAATACAACAAAGAACTTTATTTCAAGATTCCTCTGTTGTTTGGAGAAAATATCTTAATTTCAGTAATGTCTTTTTGGACTTACACTTATACTGAATTTAATAAACTTTAATGATGCAAATTATGTGAAAATATATATTTGATAATTTTAATTTAAAGTTATAGTGAAAGTTGGGTGAAAGGATTTTGTATCTCCTGATATATTTAAATGTGTTTATCTTCTTATGTATTTGAATACGCATTCATAATGACAACTGCCAATCCACTGGGTTTTAATCAACTTTTTTAAAAGCAATTTGCCATTCACAAAGAATAAATGAATTTCCACTGCTGTAATTAAACAGTGGAGAAGTTAACTATACTTTCAATAATGGATGTTTCTTCAAAACTTTAAAAATATGCTGAATGAAGGAAAATGAATAAAGAAGTAAAAATGAACATTACCCACCAAGTGAACACTTATGTGATTGTAAAATCAGAAGTCCTGATTTTTCCTCTTGTCCTTATAATTGACTGTGTGACCCTAGGGAGGTAACCTGAACTTTCTTTATTTGGTTTTCTTCTCTATCAAGTAGAAAAACTGACCTACTATTTGAGACTATTTCAATAACAAAGTTTTAGAGAAAAGCTAATATAATTACTAATATAGTTAATGCTAGTATTCAGCAAATTGTCTGATTATATATGGCAGCTTGAGAATCCATATAGGGGGTGGGGCAGCCACTTTATTTGAAAGAGGGCTAAGGAAATTGTCCTGAAGCTATATTGGCAGTGCTTGGACACTGTTGCTATGTGGATTGAATATTTATCTGGAGTGGTTTTGGAGGAGAATAATGTAGATTATGGAAGGACAGTGTTGATAAGTTTTCTCTAAACCACGTTTTCTATTGCTAGTGGAAGAATAGCGTATAGACAGGTTATTTTTGGATTGTTCTACTCAATACCAGAAAGGTATGAAAAGAGAAAAATAAAAGGAATTGTTTAGTGTCTTTTGGCTTCCTTTTTTCTTCTCTTAATTATTTCATATAAGCTATTTTACAGCACTGTGTTTAGATAAATATGCACATTTGAATTTAACATATTTTTTCCTGAAATACCTGTTGTATCTGTCACAGCTAGAAGAAACCATAGAAAAAAATGTATTTGACCTCCTATATTTTTAAGAGGAAACTAAAGACTTCAAAAATTGAAAACTATTAATATAGATAAATTTCTCAAGTTTACATAGAGGTTTTTACATCACTGAGCAATAGTATCTAAGGCACTTCATTGGCAGAAAAACACAAAGACAATAATTTATACATTTGTTAGTAAATTATCTGTTAAAAAATTCCATTGATGAGGTAGGATACGATGCATTTTATCTAAAAATATTTTATAATGACCAAACTTCTAATCATGGGAAATGAAAAGAGAAAGAGTACATATTGTGTTAATTATAAGTACTTGTTTTCTTTATAATAGAAAGCAAATAATTTATTCCTAGATACAATTCATGGTATATAATTGTTGAAATTGGAAACTTCTTCCCCTCTAAGAAAATCAATGTGCCCTGTCCTTTCCTGTTCTGATAGAAATATTTGAGTGGTAGCAAGTGACCTATATCTCTATAAATGTTTTATATTTTAAATTGTTGGGGTTGGGTGATCATGCTTTGTTTAAAATTTATTTACTTCTGAGTGCAAGTTATAGCTGATTAATTATAGAGTTTGCTTCTCATTGTGTATATTTCCATGTGTGTATGTGTGTGTTTAAACACATCTGTTCAAGGTGGAACTTAGTGAAAATGGAGTGCTTAAAATTTTTAGGAGTGTATGTACATTAATTGAATAGTCAGAGAGAACATGTATTAGGGTGTAATGTATCAAATTGCTCTCTGGTTAGTCCTGAAATCCAGTGAAAGTTCAACAATATACCATGTTACCAAGGCCTTGCCCTTGTAGTAATTTTATATATTTTCTAAATACCACATTGTAATAATTAAATATTATTAAGGTTGAGATGTATACAATTGCAGAGAACATGATTGCTGTTCTTTCACATCTGCTGTTGTAGACCTTACTTAGCAAGTTTAGTACTTACCTATATTAGGTGCTAAAAAAGGAAAGGATCAAATCTGAATTTGATTATGACATGGTTGGTTATTTAAAAGCACCCACTTTAACTTCAAGTTACATGCATATAACTTGAACTGGGATGCTTTGTTGTAAAATTCATTGCATCTATGACACTATCTTCATTACTTTGCCCAAGAACAAAAAATACTACACTTAAAAACAGAATTAGTGAATTTTTATAAAAATTCCCCTTTAAGCATGCAAATATGTAAGCAATCAGTTGCACACGTCTGTTTAGGCATTCAGTATATTGGGACTATCCTGAATTATACTTTTGAAACACTATCCAAAGTTATATTTCTCAAATATAATTTGTAGCATTGAGAAAGAGACCCCTTCTGAAGCACAGAGAACAAAGCTAGGCAAGCATTTGTGCACATACTCCTTTTTACTACTTACCCACTAAACACATGCATTATGGGATTTTATCACAGGATATACTCCTGTTTATTTCGTTAGATGATCTTGGAAATCTTAGGACAAAAGCCTGGAACATAGCTTGCTTCCCGTCCTAGGAAAGGTTAATTTAGAATACAGAACCAAAAGAAGAGCAGTAGAATGTTTTCTGTTTTTAAATGAACTGGTCTGGGCCACATGTCCAAGACGTTTCTTTAGGTAGGAGAAAAAATACTCCTCCATGCTTGTATTTCTGAGATGTGGTTCTAGTACAAAGACCTCAAATCTTTATGATAAAGGTCATGATTTCTACTTAGAGTCCAGTAAAGGATGCCTTCATCATTTTCCCCCTCTTAGTTGGCTGTCATCCTGAGTCAGAGGCATCTCTTCTGGAAGCAGGGTGGAATCCTTCTTGCATATTTAACAGCTGTAGGCCATGCTATGTGCCCCTGGAATTAGTTGACACCCTTCATCATCTTCAAAGCTGGATTACTCCAGTGCTAATTGTTTATGTGCCCTGCTCTCCGAAGTTCTAGACAGGCAGGCAGTAGGGCGTGATAAGCATATCACTATACCAGTGTCATATCTACAAGACATGGAAAACACAAATCTCCATACCACAGTAGCATTTGCAGTCTTATGTAACAATTCCTTCTATTTCCAAATTCATAGGACATGATACAAGTTACAGTCAAAGATTGTGGTGATGTTTCAGTTGTAACCAAATCATCACTGGGGAAGTGCAGTGGTTTTCCCAGGAAAGAGAATAGACAGAGAAAAAAAGGATATTCTGCCAGTACCTTTTCATGTGTGGTTCATTTTTGTAAGAGGCCCTGTAACATGTACTTTGGATCAAATCACCAAAGAGGAAGAAAAAAGTGTTAATTTAAATTTGTAGAAACTTAACTTGGATTTTTAGATTATTTTTCGACTTAAAAATGTACTCTAAATTCAACTCTTGATTTCTCTAGTTTCCAGCTTAATTTTAAAGAGTTTCACTTTTTAGTCCCCTTAAAAGTCTTTATCAAAGTGTACTGATGGTACTACTCAACAGTAACGTTTGAAAAACAGTGTTATATAATATACAAAAATAATATATTGTTTCACCCTCGAGGAAATTTTTACATTTCTAAATTTTACTACTGGATTACATGCATCACAAAGATAAGAAAGTATCTTCCCATCCTTTGTTATTTCCCATTGCATTTTGTGATTGACTCAGTTCTTAATTAATATTTATTCATGGCATTTATTTCAGTGGACCATTGCTTGTAGTTTTAGTGTGTAAGGATGCTCAGTGGTTTCTCCTCTGGATGGATGTGTTCATTCTGTGCTACCCATTTGTTTCCTCCTAGGAAACATATGTGGTTCTCTCTGTAAGACATGGCTTAGCCTCATCATTTATACCTGTGAGGTGAAAGACAACCGGGCTTGCCTATGGTAGAACTGTGTGCTCCTCAGGATTGAATTCAGCACTTCAGTGTCCCATTTCCCTGCCCCTCAGGTAGACATGCCTATTTGAAGCCTTCCTATTTTCCCAGACGCCCCGTCTGTTGTGGACACTTGCCAGACTTAACAACATAAATTCCACATTCGCTAAAACACATCGATACGTACTGGCTTTTTGAAGTAGTCCATCTTAAGGATTCTAATTGTCACATATATAACAGTATGGTGTGTGTGTGTGTGTTTGTGTGTGTGTATATGGATGCTGTTTTTTGAGAAAGAAATTTCAGGCAAAATCTGAGAATGTTTTGGTGTGAAATCTTACGTAGGCTGAACCTGGAGATGAATCAGTTTGGAGGGCTAGGTCAAAAAAGATCATATGCTTCCTACTAGAGCAGGCTTGCTTTCTCCCCTATTCAGTAGAAATTGAAGGTCTCTTCCCATTTCTCTAATGTCAAGTTTCTCTTCTCTGCACATTTCTTGTGATCTTAATGGGAACCTGATTTTACAGTTACACTGGGATGACTGTTGGCCATATAAGAATATACAAGTATATATTGTTAGGATTTTTAAATAGATTATACCATTGTTTGTATGGAGCAATTCTCTTACATCTCAGTCATCATTCTCATCAGTATAACAGTCCACACTTCACAACTGGTCCATCACTTCTTAGGTTCTAGTGATCACTAGTCATCACTTCTTGTAGTATTAAAAGAAAGAAGCAATGTATTTTTTTCCTAATCAGAGATGGCATCAGGTCTTATTTTTGTCTTGGGTGTTGGAATATTTTGTCTTGTAGAACCTTCTCATGAGCTCTGGAAAAACCTTGAAATAGAAAGTGATAATAACAGCTAACATTTATTGACTCTAGTGTGTGCCAGTCCCTATTTTAAGTGCTTCATATGCACTAACTTATTTATTCCTACCTCAGCCCGTGAAATGGATACAGTTATTGTCTTGAACTTACAGATGAGAAAACCAAAGCACATAGAAGCTCAGGAAAGCTGCCCAAGGTAGCACACCAAGTGAAGCACCTTTGTGCTTTGCCTGCAGATCCCACGTTTTAAACCACTTTGCTGTACTGACATTTTGTCATGTAGATGGATAGTGTGTCCTCCCCTACGTACATCATTAGTACATAAGAGGAATTCCACAGCTGCCTAAGTTCTATATGTCGAATGTAGATAAAGTGAGGTATCCTGGGCTGGGCTTTGCTTTTGTAATACAATTCCTTTCAAATGAAGTGAATGCAGATTTTCTCAAGTACATGATAACATACAGAATTGGAACATCGTGCAAGTGTCGTTCAAGAAAACAAAAGAGCAAGAACAAGTCACATCAAGGCCGACTGTCTCCAGATAGCTCTTGGCACCCTTGAGTGGGTAAGGAGGGTGGGTGCAAATGCTTTTGAGTGTATTCCTTTTCTTCTTTGGAAGAAGGAAGACCCTGATGTGCTCTCTGTTTTTCCCTGTGATGCCTCTTCAAGCTCAGGTCCTTTCCCAGGAATACTCTGACCAAGCTGGTTCCCACCAGTGAGGCCCCTGTAGCCTCCTGGCCACAGACTGTGCTGCATCAGCCCTTTACTTACCTTGCTGCACCTGGTGACTGGTGACCAAGAGTCATGATTTTTGAGACTGAACCAAGACTTAAGTCAATTTGGTTGTGTAAAAGGCATAGTGGAACGGAGATGCAAAGTCAGGGGAAAATGAGCTCAGGATGCACTACGGAGTGAGGTTTAGGGTCAAGAGGGCCTCGTGTGCCTGTGATTATAATTCAGAATACTTTAATGCATGTGTCCCATGGTGATGAAATGAGTGGCATAACTATCTGGTACAAAGTATAGCATAAGAGATGCTGATTAGAAGCAGTAAAGACGTAAGAACAGGAAAACCAAAAATCGGTCCTGTGATTTGTGTGAGCTCTTACTATTTGTTTCTCATTGCATGTAGTTTGGGTATTATTCACACCATTGCATCACATTGTATTAAATTTGTGGTAAATGAAATTAGATTGAAATAGTAAACCACTGCTTTTTGCTTATTTTTTCCAGTGTATTGATCACTGTCCTCAAATATGTGTATGACTGCTTACTTGAAATTTAAATTGAAGGAGTTACAACATAAAGCATGATTTAATCTTTAGATTATAAGAGTGGAAAAGTTAAACTGTTGCTTCTACATTAGTTAAATTAGAGAGAGGTTGAATCAAATAATATCAGTAAACATTTATTTGGTTTCTAATGTATGAGAAATATTTGATGCTTATTGATAGAAATCTGGTGCCCTGCTTTTGAAACAACAGAGAAATAGCTGAGATGTTCTGTAATATCCAAAATGTTATGTGATGTCTTAAAAACCAAACAAAATGAAATACTAGCTTTGTTCTTTCTTAACTTACTGAATTAACAGTTCTTATATCTTAGGTATACATTTGTCAAATTATAAGTATAATTAATACCACAAGATGGCAAAGCCCGTACAAAAAATTGCATTTTTCCTATATTGGGGGAAATACATAATACCAAAATAGAAAGTTAAAGTGATTCTGTGACTCATATTTCAAGAGGCTCAGAGTTCTTCCTTTCAGGGGTGAAAAATACAGAAACACTTAATGAATGGGTTTATTGGATTATCTTTTCCCCTTAAGGTCTTCCTAAGGTCTTTCTTCCCTATGGTGTTCTGATCACTTGCCAAGAAAATTCAATGAATTTTCCTTTGTAAGTGAGAATTGAGGAGTAGAAAATGTGCCAGACTGGGCAGTTTTATGATGCAAACTCGTCCACGGGAGACCTCTGTAAGACTGCTAAACTGTTAAAACACTTGTTACAAGCTAGGGTTTGGCCTTCTGTCCCTGAAAAGCTTGTAGGAGGAGTTGTGGTCAGGAATAAAAAACAAAGAAGCCCTGGACTATTCAAAATATTGGCAATAATGTCTTTTTATTTCTTTTTGATTTATAAAGAAGACGTATCTTTAGGTCCAAAGTGTTTTTAAACAGGTAGTCCTAATTATTCTTAAAATGTAATATGTTAATTATATACAACATAATTTGCATATACAGTATAAGCAGTACAGTAGATCTTGCTGTAGAACGCTGCAGGCAAACACATGTAATAGGTTCAGGTAATGAGCTAAAATAAGCCAAACCCTACAAATTAAACAGAGTAGAGTTTCTTAAAAGTCTAGGTTGTCTCATTAAATTTGTGCCAGTGTCCACATTTATCTCACTGGGTTCCTACCATAGTTATGATAGGTGATACTATCAGTGACTAAGCTCTGTCGGCCCACTCTTTATTCTTTACCAAATTTTTCCTCAGGACCATAACTCTAGGGTCTTAACCAAATTGTCATATTCCATTCAGGCAGCTGTAACAAAAATACCATAGACTGCGTAGCTTATGAATTAAGAGCAGTTTATTCCTCACAGTTCTGGAAGTTGGCACATCCAAGGTCAAGGTGCCAGCAGACTTGCTATCTGGTGAGAGCCCAGTTCTTGGTTAATAGACAGCTTTCTTTTTCACATGGTGGAAAGGCTGAGGGAGATCTCTGACGTCTCTTTATAAGGACACTAATTCCATCTATGAAGGCTCTTCCTTCATGACCTAATCACCTCCCACCTTTATATACCATCCCATGGGGGAACAGAACTCAACATACGGAATTTGGAAGGACACATTCAGTTCACGGTACAAATCTTACCTGCATCACTACTTCCTGTCTTCCTACCTCTACCTTAGCTCCTCTATTCTTTACCACCTAAATATATATATTTTTAATACAAATATGGTCATGCTTAAAACATTAAAGTGTTCCTTATTGAATGGAGTATAATGTTTAAAAAAATTTTAGTGTGACATAAAGGGACCTTTCTCAACCCGGATGTGGACTACCTTTTCATCTTTATTTCTTGCCTTCTCCACTACTCCACATGTAGTCTACAATAAATCCATGTAAACACCTTGCAGTTAAAAATGGAATAACTTAGGTAGTGTATGATGAAAATGTTGATAATGATGATGAAGATTTAGAATTGCTTTTTCCCTGTTTTAGAGGCTGTCTCGAATTTTGTGTTAAGTCATGTTAGTGTCCTTCAGATTATTTTGAATCTGACCTCAGAATATTATGAGTATCCTTTCCAGCCCATGGCATATATACAATAGGATGCCAATTTTTGAGGGACTTCTTTCTTTCTGTGGCTTTGCTCAAGATGAACCACCTACTCTATTACTTCTGCACAACAAATCGATCAGTTTTCTGTTGGTTCCCAGCAGCAGCCAGTATCTGCCATACAAAGTAATGATCTCTAGCAAAATTTTATGTTGTGTTTCCCCTGCCAGCTCCAAAGTGGTCAGCCTCCTTTGGCTTACCATCCTGGAACTGTGTGGGTTCCTTACGGTAGCCCAGCCCCTGCAGGCACAGGCTCTGCTGCTCATGGCTTGGCTGGGCTCCAGGTCTTTGTTGCTGGAAATGCTGCTGTAACATCTGTTGAGTATGGCTTGAGTGTAGTTACTCTCATCAATCTTAAGAATGTGGTTGCACTTTCCAGGTTCGTGGCACACACTGTATAACATGAAATCTCTCTTGAAGAGAGTGTTGCAGATAAAAGAGGGAAACTAAATGTTAGATATGTTTTTACAAGGTAGCTTTGAGATCAAGAACTTCCAAAAAAAAAAAAAACAAAAACCTTTGTTGAATATTTACAAAACATATGACCAATTTTCTGTGGGGTTATAGGTAGAAATTATTTTTAAGGAAATTTGTTTATATCAGGGCTTGAAAAAAAAATCAATTTTTTAAAAATCAGTTTGTTGTCATAGGAAAGGTACCCAGATTTTAAAGTGATATAAGATTAAGTAAGTATATAGTCACAGCTTCCATCTCTGCATTTTTAATGAGCTTTGAAAATACTGCACAAACCCCTTCTTTAGACCATAAATCCAAAGTAATATGATGACTACAAAAATGTTTATAGGATCCATATTAATAGATTTCTATGGTCTAAAGAAACCGTAATATTGAATCTGCTTCTTTGTATCAGTAACTGAAGCTGATGTTTACTGAGTCTGATCTATTACAGAAATGGGAAGGACTGGGAAGGGGCAAAGCTGAGTAGAAGAGGAAAGAAGTTATTGGTGAAAACTTCACAAGACAAGGGAAAATGCCTTTTTTTGAAAATAGAGTAATCTTGGAATATTTCAGTCTATGCAAGAACTTGAAATTGGGTTTTCTGAGTAAGTAACTTAACAACCATATGATCAGTGGACTAGTTTGGAAAATTATAAACTATTCATGACTAAACTTTTCAAAAAAGTTGCAGTATTTGTCCTGGTAAGTGTTTGTTCATTTGTTTGTCTTTTCCCATAGAATAAACAATCTAAGAATTCTAGAACCCATCTCCCACATTTTGGCTCATATATCATGATTCCTGATTGATTTAAAATTAAGTGAATTTAAAGTAGTTGATAACCCATATGCTACACTTCAAAAAATAAATCAGTAAAGTAAATAATTATGATTTAATTATGAGTCAGCATTCAACATTGTACAAGTTAGATTACAGACTAAACCTTTATAACTGTGTGACCCCCAAAACAAAGTATCTGAAATGAAATACAATTATTTTTCTCACTTAAGAGTCTTAAATTGAGTGGTCCAGGCTAATGGGATAATATTTGTATCACAAGGGTGTTCATGGACCCAGGTTTCTTCCATTTTATTGCTCAGCCATTGTCTAGAAAGGAGTCTTCATTTGCAGGGTCAAATTTAGATCATAAGTGCGTAGAAAGTCAAGGCAAACAGCTTTAAGAGGATTTCCATTCCAGTCCCGTTGAATCTAGTCACATCGTCATACCTGGCTGCATGGGAAGCTGGGAAATGTATTGCATAGCTCAGTGGTAATATTTAGCTAGATAGCTAAAATTTGGGAGTTGCTATTATTAAAAGGAGGGAGAGGAAAATAGATACTGAAGGAGTTAGTACTTTCCACTTTAGCCATCTGCTCCTCAACTTATCAAAAACTGTTGAGAACTTACATTGTCTCCCTTCTTCTCTTAATATCTTTGCATTATTTTCGTATACTCTCTGAATCTAGAATGGGTAGTTTAGGTATTTTGTTATGTGTACTGTTGTTTGGATTAGCAAGAAGAAATTTAGTCCAAAGCATTTAACATCACTAATAAGGAAGAAAAGACTCCATGATGTTCAGTGACAGATTTTTACAATTAGTTTTTCAATGGTAAAGGTGAAATTAGAACCCAGGTAACTTAACTGGCAGTCCAGACTTCTATGCAATAGCAGATGTGTATGGAATTTGTAAAATTTTCATTTATTTTATGCAGAAAATCAGCTAAAATGTAAAACTTTAAAGAAGACTGCTAAATTGTTGCTGCTATTTTTTTTTTAAACCTTCATTTTCCTCCCAGGGTAGTGAATCTATCTGTGCTGTGTCTCTTGAGCTTCAAGCAGAAATCATGGGCTGAGACTTATTTACTTTAAATTATGATAGTAAGTCAATTCCTTATTCTGAAGACACATCTACTTTGAGCTAGAAAGTTCAAAATGTTTAATACTTATGATAAAACTGAATACAGTGTCAAAATAAATCAAATAATGAATTAATAAAACCATAGAATTGATACTTTATATTATCATAGTCCATGTCTTTTCAGGTTCTGTAAAATTTCTCAGTTTAGAAAACTGAGCCTCAGTCTGTGGTTTGCTGGTCAGTCCATCCACAGTGCAGATTCTGATAAGACTATCTTGGTTTCTGGTGAATCCTGATGGTAGATTTGATGAGGGTAGCAAATGCCTGTATCTCCCATCACACCCATCCATCAAGAATGCATTAGTCCTCATGCTTTCTCAGAGATGAACTGTTATGACGTTGTCCAGGGAATCAGAATAAATAGCTGATAGCAGGCCCACCTGGAAAGACCTGATATCCAGTGGAATTCATGTTACGTTCTTAATATACACTGTAGAACTACTTATGAGAGAATATAAAATGTTTCTTGCTGACATTCTAGCTGTAAATAATGCAAAAGTAAACACTTTAATTATTTTAATTAATTCTGAAGTGTAGCTTTAATATTTCTAATTATAGCCGATATTCCTGAATCTGAGACTTATGGCGGAAGTTAATGAAATCTTTGCTTACCATTGCAGTTACATTATAGAACTTGTTGAAGTGCAGGATGCTTCAATTAAAAATATTTTCTAATCTAAAATGAACTATTTTACTGCCTTAAAAAGTTTCAAGTCATACATTATTTTAAAATTGATTTGAAATGAATCTAACTGCAATTTTCGATTTCTGTTGATTTACTACTTCAGTGTTAATAAAATGCCAGTTTTTCTTCATGAAGTCAAATAGTGAAATCATTTCGTTAATTCAGTAAATTCATTTGAAGAATGAAACCCTGATAATGCTCAGAGTATATTTATACAAAGAATAGTTTGTTATCATTTTGCTTTGAATAGACATAATCAATAAGATATTACATTACCATAGACTATAAATACACTGTTTAATACGTATATTTGCATATGCTAAATAATTTTAATGAACAGTCTCAGTACCATGCTTCATTATCTGTAATATGGATAGCAAGCAAGGACACAAAAGGGCTCCCCAAAAGTGTCTTCCCTAAGTATATTACTATTTAATGCCATATAAACTATTTAACATGTACATTTGCATTTTCTTAACAATCTTAATGGACAATCTTAATAGACCAAATAATAACGTGCTTCATTACCAATAATATAGATAATAAGTAAGAACATACAAGGGTTTCCCAAGGATTTCTGCCCCAAATATGTTGTTTGCTACCCAATAAACTATTTAACATGTGTATTTGCATATGCTAAATAATTTTAATAGACAACCTTGGTCACAAATAATAACATATTTTGGGGAGAGATTTTGAGGAAGCCCTTTTATGTTCTTATTATCTGTGCTGTTGGTAGTAAAGCTTGTTCTTTCAAGCAATCTTGAGTGTCTCATTTGCTATGTATAATAGTAAAAAAATAAATCAAAGACTGTAATATACCCAGAGAAAATCCTTTAATAACCATGATACAAAGATAATTACTTAATAATTTTAGCCTTTTAGGAGCAGTTCTTTTAGTAACATCCGTAAGTGTTGATTTGATTTGGCAAACATCACGTAGACTGTGTAAGACTTGGTCTTGCACGTGTTATACTTATGCTCATACACCGTAACCAAATGTTATTCTAGTAGTAAATACGAACACTCTGAACTTCTGTGAGACCTGTAACTTATAATTTAGCTAATTCTCACATATATAAATTGTATTTTCCCTAAAAAAAGCAAATTCCTTTTCTTTAACTTCATTTCTTGACTACCAGCTTCTTATTTTTCATTTTTCACATTTTACTAGCTCTTCAATGTATTTATCCTTAAACCTAATTTGGAATCATAGATAAATTTACCCAATGCTCTACTTAATAAAAATAATTAATGCGTATATTACATTATGGAACCCATAAGAAATAGACTACAGTCATTTATACATGTCTACTCATTCTTTGTTTCCTTTTATTTTATACTGTATTTAAAATTTGGTCATTGTTTATAACCACAAAAATAATATCATTTTAGAAAAGAAATTTAACTAGTAATTGCTAGACTATATGGGCCTAATCTCGTGCTTGTGTATGACACAAAATTATTAAATGTGAGTAAATTAACAGATACACGTGTGGGTATGGATGTGACATATATGTTACCTATAAACGTAATTAAGTGCTTTTTGGAAATTTTGACACATTTTACTTTCTGTGTTCAGTTAACATTTTGTAACAAAATAAATGATTGACAAATATGATAACAAAATAAGCAGTTCACTATTTTTAAGTATAGTGCTTAATAGTCATGTTGATAAGAAAACTGGACTTTAGAAATAGTCAAACTTATACGAGTGCTAGCTCTACTAATTAATAGATTCTTCATCTTTAGTCAGGTAACTAATGTCAGCAAACTTCAGTTTTCTCGTCTGTAAAGTAGAAATCTTATTACCTACCTTAAGGTGTTTTTGTAAGATTAAGTCAAAACACAACTATAGGTATAAACATATGTGTACATTTATGTATGTGACTGATTATGGAGAATTGGAAGAAAACAGTTTGAAAGGAAAACAGTTTTAATTATTTTTAAAAACTACTATAAATCATATGCATAAAGAGATAGAGGCAATGACAATGTCTGGTCCTTTCTCTTTTAGGTTGTGTAGTATTTAATTAATAGACACTGGACTCATGAATGTGCATTTTTTTACTGCTTATTACATGATATCATCATGTTATGTTCTTTAAAAGTCTTAAATTTGTTTTGAAAAAAACACTTGATTTATTAGGTTTTAATTTTTTTTCTTTCAGTACAGTAGCTGTAGCTTATAGGGAAAGTAATCTAACATGCAATTTAAGGTGGGCTTTGGAAAATAGCTAATCCCTATTTATCACTGATACATACATATGTGATTCTAAGTTTAATTTGTTATAGCAGTGCATAAGAACATCTATGAATTAAATTAAAATGTCCCCAGAACTATTAAATAATGTGGGCAAACTGTATTTAAGGCATAGTTATGACACTGAAGCTTCACAGTGAAATGAGCCAGAAAGCAAAACTCAGTTGCCTATGGAAAATCAGCTTATTTGCTGAGCTGACTGAGACGGAAACATATCTTTCTGAAAAGCCCTAGTTATGTTTGATTCACTTTGCAGAAATTTAAAGCCAGGATAGCTTACTGAATTGTCACTGATTTTTCCAACTTACTTGGAATTAATTATTGGTTATTTGAGGGAACTTTGTGTAAAGCTATTCAATTAGTCTTAAATTGCCTCATTATCTTTTATAGTCCATCTATGTTTTTATTTTTTAATTTACTTTTTACCGTTAATTTTCTTTAATTAGCAATTAACAATAAAAACAGCTTCTTTACATCAGCTGCCTAGATAATTAATACAGTCATATGGATTTCTGTGGAGACAATAATATATTAATGGATGCTTTCATTTGACCTAGGACTCATTTTTTACTCTGAAAATTGTACCTGTACGGAGTTAGACAAGAACCACACAATATAAGCAAATTGGTTATTTTAAATTCTGAGGTTAACATATGGTCTAACTATCTACTATAAAAAGTCAGTATTTGAATAATTAAGTCAACCTGTCATTGAGCTTTTTGGGAAAAAACAACAACAAAAAAACAACAAAAAAACCCCTCTCTTGAGGGTTTTTTTCCCCCACTTCTTGACAACATGAAAGTAAAATGTGTATCACTTCTACCTTTTAAAGTGCAAATGATTTCATAAAGAAGTGGCATTTTTCATTTAATTTGATATTGTGACAAAGACCCACTCAGAAATGTGTATCTATACTTCAGTGTAAGGATACCAAATATTTTATCTCCCCTGCCCTTACCACACACCTTTGAACTAGTAGACATCTCCTGATACCTCATTAGACAGAATAATTGTGGCAAGGGTGTGACCTTGTATCTCTGAAGCATGCTCCCATTTGATGGATGGTGTGAATGACTAAGTGGGTCAGTCCCAATTGATTGTAAGCCATTCATTCTCATTAGGCTGCCAGCCACAAAACTCCAACAACATAGCAGGTTGTTTGAGAAATGCAGCAATTTATTTAAGATATTTTTATATCTGCCTCTCTTAAAGCAATCAGCAGTTCAAAGAACATAAATTAACTGAAAATTCAGGTATAAATAGCATCACTTTATTTTTGCTATCTTAAGCTCCTTACTTGCATTTGGACTGATTTTATATTAATCAGTGATCATACTTTTATAGGTGCTTTACCCTTTTGAGTTTAGTCGAATGAAGATTGAAATATAAAAAGGCATTTCTGATATCACTACCAAACACTGAAAAAGCAATATCCAGTTGAACTGTACTCAAGACATGCAATTTAATCCTCCTTCGCCCTTTTTAAGGGGAATAGAGAACACAGGCTTTCTCAAAACTAGAGGGAAACTGTCCTCTGTAATGGCCAATAGAGACAATTATATAATCTACTTGTTTAGGCTTATCTTACACAATGGATGGCAACTAATATAAACAATTCAAAATAAGTAGGAAAGACAGAAGCACAATTCGAAAAGGAGTTTAATTTTTCTTTTTAGGAAGAAAGGGTAAGATCTAAATACATCCTCTTTTAATGATAATGTGATTTTGCTGTGCACTGAATGTATGTTTTTAAAAACAAAGGGGAAGGCAGTGATGGCAATGAGAGAAAAATTACTTGAATGAAAAAAAAAAGCAGCACCTTCCTGGATAGGGGAAAGGTTTTCAAATTGTAAATTTTGTATTTTCTGTCTTAGCAGTAAGAAAAAAATGTGTTGTGTGAAGGTTACAAATAGGCTTCGTTTTTTTTTTAATAGAAATGCAGATTTTGCTTCAAGCTTTCCCTTTATTTAAAAATAGTTTATTAAAATCTCTTTGGCTCAAGTTCCAAAATGTCTGTCTGCCAAAATTCTTAGAGAATTCCCAACCTCTTTATATTAATATGAAACGTGTCATGGATATTGAAGCCAGATTATGTGATGCTTGATGTATCCTTAGAGAAATATAGACATTTGGAACAAGAACACAGTTTTGAAGCCACTTGGTGACCTCCAAATCCCTCTGATTTGCTATACAAAACTTGTTACTCTAGGCTTAATGAGCCTATAAGTATAAAACAAGGTCACATTTGTAATGATACCCAAATAATGATGGCTTTGAGCTTCCATGTTTTTAATTACAGGACTCTGGGGCCTTAAACAATGTCCATTTCAATATTCTATTTGTGTCTTCATGGGTAATCACTCTTACATGTACCCTCAAACTTTATTACTCGGATTATTGTTTGTGGACCCGGGGCATATGTATCACCTGGGAGCTTGTTCAAAATGCAGAAGCTCAAGCCTTACCCCAGGCCTTTTGAATTATCATCTTTAGTTAACAAGATCCTCAGGTGGTTCCTATTGGGTTTGAGACGTGCTTTAAAATTCAATTCCATGTTTTTCTGATTTGGTTCACTTGTCAAAGTGCCATGTCACTTTATATTCTGCCAAAGGATGTATCAGGTCACTTCTTGGCCACTTGTAACTGTGTAGCTGTTACTTGTATCTGGGGTCACAACTCTGTCCTTAAGAGATGTTTATAATGTTCCGTCTTTTAACACTTTCTCTCAACCACTGAGCCATCTGCCCGTTCCTTAACTTCACATGAAAAGAAATCATGCTGTAATTTTAAACCCTTTCCCAAAGTTTTGTGGATAAGAACAGTTAAGTACACCTAAAGATTAACTTAAAATTGGCTGCTCCATTTCATTTCTTTTAGTCCACAGTCTCAGGCTTGTCTCTAGGGTCTAGCACACCTGCTAGCCTAGCTCACAGCTCCCTGCCATAGGACGCCTTTGTGTAAGTATTGGAGCTAGGTTTTTGAGTTTAGACCCAACTCCTAGGAAGTTTTGGCAGAATAAGAAGTTTCTAACTCACTTCAGTCTAAAGCTCACCACTTGAGTTCCCATTTTTTGATTTCGGTTAGACCTTGTATTATTTGGTGCTGCATGACAGATTACTCTAAAACTCAGTGACTTGGATAACTAATAGTATTGCATAAGAGTTTCTGGAGTCTGGAACCTGGGAGCAGCTCAGCAGGGTGTTTTTGGCTAAGTCTGGCTGCAGTTAAACTATCAGAGGTGGAGTTGGGGGGGGTTGCCGTCACTCAGACCTGAGTGGGTGTAAGCTAGAGGCTTCTAGTCCTTGCCATGTGGCTCACTAGTGCTGCTCATGAAAAGACAGGAGAGAGAGAGAGTGAGGAAACAAGAGAGCAAAAGAAATATCATGCTGCCTTTTATGACCGAGTCTCCTTGTCAGAGAACATCTCTTCTCCCTCATTGCATTCAGTAGAACTGAGTCACTAAGTGCAGTCCACACACAACAGGTGGAAATCATAAAAGGGGTGAATACCAGCAGGCCGAGATCATTGGAGCCATCTTGGAAGCTACTCTCCACAGTATTTTCCTCAGGGTGATTGACAAGTGGTCCCTCTCTCAAGGTATGATTTTGTTCTCTACTCCCAGCAAGGCAATGTTACCATATTGTACAATAGATGAGAGTACATGTACGTTAGCAGGGAAGTCTCCTTTGCACTGTTTTAAATAATCTTCTTCCCAACTAGATGACAACTCTCCTTAACTCATTTCTGAAGGCTTTCCATCTTGGCTTCTAGTCTCCTGCAAGAAATTTTAAAGCCAAAACAAGACAACATGAACAAATCCACAAGAGTATCCACACTTACCAGAATACACAGTAGGGTAAGCATGGTGCCACTTATTTACATGCAAAATAAATTATATTTCTTCCCTTAAACTTATCCTCTACTCCAAAACCACCCTTTCCATGCACGCACAGGCATGCACACACACAGGTAAAGTAATGTGCATCCTACCAGGTATTCAGTTGTCAGTATAAAACATCTGTATCCAGACTTACAGTGACATCATAGTTCTTCACTAGAAATAATAGGTGGGTTGTTGCGTTACATTTGTGAAAGTAAAGAGGGATTTTGAATGGAGTTCTTAGGTAATGAAAGAGCCTGCTTCAAAAATGAATTTAGTAGAGAGTGAAGAGTACATTATAGTGTGTTCATATAATGGAGAGAATGTAGAGTACATTATAGTGTGTTCATATAATGGAGTACTATATAGCAATACAAAAGAACACACTACTGATGCATTAAAGAATGCAAATAAAATCTCGAAAAATATGTATGCTTACTGAAAGAAGCCAGGGGCAGAGATAGATACAATGTTTATATTTCTATGAAGTTCTAAAGCAGACAGTACTAACTTATAGTATTAGAAATCAGATCAGTGGTTGCCTGAGGGAGAGGAATTGGAGAATATTGACTGGAAGGGGCATTTTGGTAATTTTAAGATAATGAAAATATTATCTTTCTTAAGATAATAATTACATGAGTATATGTATTTGACAAATTACTCTGTTCATTTAAAATGGGTGCATTAATTGTGTGTGAGTTACACCTCAGTGAAGCTGATTGTAAAAATATTTTTTAAATGGGTTTACTGGTCCATTTCTTGTGACAAAGTATTTGTAATAATTACATGGCATTTTCCAGCTTCCACGTACTATCACAATATTATGGACTGGGATTTCAACTCTGGACTCTGATTCATATGACTTTTCTTAAATCATTACATTTCAGTCTTGCTGATTATCACTTTATATTTGTGAAACACGTCAAAAGTGTAATTTTGAGGTATGATATTGTAGCTTTTTCCTTTGACACAGGTGCCAAAGTTAGATAATTAGACTTGAAGTTGAAAAATATTTATTTTTGTACTTCTTTCATTAATTTGAATTTCTATGGGCCTCATTATCCTGTGGTTGCACATGGAGTCACACTGACAGTAATAACATAAATTTAATTTTTTATTGAACATTTCCAGTTTATACATGTTCTTAGCCCATGGGAAAGATGCTTCCTAAGTATCCTGAGCAGTCCCAGGCAGATGTTTCACATGTGTTCAAACACAAACTCAGTCAGATGACAAATCAGCTATTACTTAGTCCGTGGTAATGCTCTCCTCTTTTCCTTATTCTGTGCCTTTTGCTGTGAAATACTGTGTCCACCTGACATCCCATGGCTACCACTGGATCCATCAGATTCTTCTGTATCCTGTCAGGAATTTACTGGGCCCAAGGTTTTCCATCCTGTCTTCTAGTTGAAGTACTGGAGGCGTCTAGCTGTTGCCATGGTAATATATCACCAAGCTAGACAAGAATGTCTTCTCCCTGCACCCTTCCCCCTTAAGTTTTCTGTCACCTTTTACTATGGGGTTTCTGCTTATGCTCTAAGGCCTTAGTCATTTTATTGAAACAGTTCTTTGAGTTTTACTTACAAGTTCCCTTTGCAACTCTTTCTTTTCCCCCTAGGACTCATGCGAAACTCAACCCTGGGTAATTTGAATGTCTGATTCTAAACCTCACTGATAATTTCCCTTCTTCGCCTGTGACTAAATCTTTTTTACTATGTCAAATTCAACACTTCTGCCTCCCTCTTCTCTTAGGCTATGTTCTATTTCCAGGATATTTTCAGTTTCTTTTGGAAACTAAATTTCTCCAGATTCATTTGACCTGTGTATCAGACCCAAACAGACATTTCTGAAATCCCTATTTAGGTTCACGTGAGAATTCCTACTATGTTTCCTGAAACTCAGTTTATATGATTTCAACTTTACCTAGAATCAAAGGCCTCTGTCCTGACAACATTCTATACAGAAGATGAACTTATGAGGTTCTTTTGTGTCCAGGCCTGATAAGTCATAGAGCGCACCTCTGCTCCTTTTCTCCCATCTGCAAAATGGGAAAGTTCAACTTCGTTCCTTCATTCAGTAAGATCTCCCTTCATAAGACTTTTATTCTAGTGGGAGAAATAAATTTAAAAAATGTGTATAATATATTGTGTATTAAGTGTTAAGAAGAATAAAATTAAAGCAGTGAAAGGGGTGTATGTAATAGGGTATAAAATTTTAAATAGGGGACCAAAGAGTTTTTCACTGAAAATAAGGCATTTGGAGTAGAAGTTGATGGAAAAGATAAAATTTTAAGTGCCTTCCAGACCCTTGTTTAGAAGGCATCAAAGGTGATAATTTATCCCGGTGAAATATACTTAGTAATTTCTTGTTCAGTAGCAAAATTTTAGTGGTCAGCAGTGTTCCTTTACTGAGTGTATGCATGATAATTTTGAATATTCTGTCTTTAAAGTCTAACTGGTGCTCCTCTAGCATCAGTATGACAGTGAGTTCAAATTCTGTGGACCACTTGTCCAGATAATTGAGATTAAAACCTATTTTTTAATTTTTTGTTTAGATAGCCACATGTTTTGGTGTGTGCACCAAACCTCAATGACATCTTATTGATGGTCCTATATAGGCTGCTGGCATAGTTACTTGATAGCATTTGTAAGTGGAAAATCCTCACTTCCAGAATTCTTCTTTCTCTCCTGAACACCATTTTAGTCACTTATTTTGGATTGCCTTAGAAAAAGCCCATTCTTTGGGGTCAGAAAACTTTTGAATTCAATCTTAACTCTTAAATTTAATGTCTGACCAACACCTAAACCTGAGTTACTGCAGCTATAAAACTGAGATCACTTAATAATTTGGTGGTGATATCGAGCATCTGTTTTGAGTCGGGCACTGTGTAAGGTACTGAGGATAAAATGGTGTCTAAAAAGTCACTATCATGAAACCAATACTTGCTTGCCTCATAGATGGGTTATTTCATCCCCTTTCTAAATGTTTTACAGAGTACTTTATAACTTTCAAAGCATCATCTCCTGTGACCTGTTAGATAATTGGTACAGTAGATATTGGACTCATCTTTCTGGATGTGAGCTATCTTTCCTTCTAGTAAACTAACAATATGAACTTCTTTTTTGGCAATATGTGTTTTCATTCAGTTATTGATTCTATTCCTCATTTTCTGTTTTCCTTGAGCTCTCAGTGTCTCTTCCTTCTCTGTTTATAGAGCATTCATATGTACACCTGAGGTCTCTGGTCCCCTCACTAGACTGTGTGAAAGAGATCGCATGTTTAGGTTTGCATCCTTAGTACCTTGTTCAGTGCATATATATGAATATAGTCCTGATGAGGTATATATGAATATAGTCCTGATGAGGGGAAGTGTAAGCTGATGTGGTCTCCTTTGGTGACAAACTGTGCTCTTGGCCATTAAGTTTCTTTAAGTCAGTTTCTTCTGAAAGAATGGATGTGTGTCATGACTATCAAAGGTTTGTTTTAAGGGTTAAATGCAGTAATGTGGATCAGACACTTCCAACTACTATATAAATTCTACTATATCCTCCTTTTCTTTCACCCCTAACTTATCTTCTCCCTTGTAATAATAATAAATAAAATACATAAATATAATTTTATATTTAATTATGATTAAATAATATTTATTAATAACTGTTGCTATTGCATGTTCATGTTTAGAAAGTTAGTGATATTTCTGTTGCATTGAAAATGCTATATGTTCCATAGATGTTCATTAATTCATATCAATGAATAATGCTTATTGGACCTCTGTTAGTCCTATATCACTCAAATACATGTTATGTAAGTACTGGGGAATTAATATAATTTTCTCCACACTATAAATCTGTGGAGAACATTTTAGTGTTTTTTGCTCAGGTTAAAATCATCCTAAGGGAGGCAGGCTTGAGATGCCTGAGCTGCTCTTTGCAGCTTCCTTGTAGCTGATAGTAGGACCTTTGCTGTCAGCTGCTCTGGCTCATTTGTGCATCATCTGTCACAGTGCATCTCTTCATGCTTCCGCCTTTGCCACTTCACTTTATCGATTTGCAACACCTCAAGTGGTTTGTTATTAGTAGTAAATATCACCTGGAAATTTTAACACTTGATTCCATGTATCAGATACTACATTTCTAAGATCTCGAAGGTGAAACAGACAGTCTTCAAAGTCTACAGTTAATTTCATCAAGAAATATAGCTATTTTTATGTAAAATGCAAAGGATGAGTGAAAGAATGTTGATTTAACATCTTATAGGGTTAAAAACCAAAGAAGAATTTTTGTGAACTGGGAGTAGTTATTGATTCAGAAGTTTAATTATACTGACAACAAAAAGCATTGGTTATAAAAGTCGTGTACGTGTGTGTGTTTATGTATGTACACACCGATAAATTTTTGAAGAATCGTTTCTTGATTGACAGTACCTTGTTCTTTTCCTGGTATTAAGTAACAGGAAGTGAGGCTTTCTCTGCAGATTAATCATTACTACATTTTAGTTTTCAAGAAAATTCTATGCCCACAAGCAAAGCTGATGAAAGACATGTGGTTCATTCTTTTTGGATTCTTACTATCATTGTCGTTTGTTTCCGTTATGACTAGCTGCAGAAGATTTATTCTCAACAGCTGCTTTAGGTAGAATTGCCATGTAATTTTTATGCTTCCCTTAAAAAAAGTGCTTTTTGACATCTTTTCTGAATATTTTCATTCTCATGAATGTTCCTTTCCATGTCACTTTTTATTGAGCTGAATACAACAATTTGAAGGCAGCATAATACCAGTCTATATTTAGCACTTTCTTGCAGAAGTCTTCTCACCATCTTTGTGAGACTACACAGATGTAAGGTTCACTTTTTTTTTTCATATTATGCTCTTAGCTTGTGCCATTTAATCCTAGATAAAAGTAAGTGTGCCGCTATTGAGTCTGTCTACTATATCTTTCATTGCAAATTGTGGAGAGACTTTTGTCAGGTAACCAAAAACAGAAACCTCAGAAAAACCTTTAATTATCTAAGTCTCATAAAATATATATACTGTGCTTTAAAAAGCACATTTTACCTGTATAGTTCATATAAGTATCTCATGTTAGGTATGAATCTTCTCATACATTTATATTTAAAGTTTTGTGCTCACGGTGTTTTGCTTTCCATTTATCAGCATTAAATTTCAGGTTGTCCTTGCTAACCTATTTACATCACTGAATAGAATTCACTTACATATGACTTTTTCATGCATTCAAAAAATTGTGAAGTGGGTTATTTTTGTTATCTAAGCTGTTAAATACATAAAAAATGTGAAAGTTAGCTGTTATCCTGAATGGTCTCTAGTATTTTTATAAGGGCCCTTTCCCCAACATACGTGTGTGTGTATGTGTGTGTGTCTGTTTAATCTCTGAACCTAATGCTTTTTTGATTATATTCATAGAACTTAGGGACACTTCAATTTTCCTCCAATTTTGTTTGATTTGAAGAATATAGCAACACATAAAACATCATGTATTTTTAGATTTGGTATATATGTTGCTCCAGTAGTTACCATGATGGGATGTGAAATTTCTTCATCAAATTTCCAGCCTTTAAATTCTTTTGGGTTTAAGTATTCATTTTTTAAAAGCCTTATTGAAATGTAATTTTTTCCTGAATTGGATAATATATTCATCTTTTTACTTTTAAAGATGAACTTATTTAATCAGATAAATTATTATTTCTTCGCCAAGTCAGTCTGGATGAGAGTTAGAAAGATGTCTGAAAGGTACAGAGTATGAGGTGGGCTTCCATCAATGACAGAATTGCACAAATGGTGATGAATGGGAGAAGGAGGAGCACTAAAAATAATAATAATTATTATTATTATTGTAAACCTATTTCACACTTTAGTTTAGAATGGTCAAAACTATAAAACATGATTCAAAGGAAGATAGTTTACCATTTTAGAGCATCATCAGTTATTTATTACCTGAAAGCTCAAAAGTGAAGTTATAAATCATACAATTTTTGGCCTAAGAGTAGTTTGAATGATGCTGTGAAAGTTGCAGCTAAGATACGAACGTCCTTCTGGTGATGGAGTCAGATTTGTAGCTCAAAAACAGTCCAAGAGGCTTCTCCATATTAAACAACTACAGCTGGACATTACTTGTTGTTCATTCATATATTCACTCATCAAACAAACTCTGTTACAACTAACTCCATGTCACATCTTTGAAGATGAATGGGATCTGGCCCTTGCCCTCAAGGGATTACCTCTACTGGTGTATGTCATTTGTTGGCATGCACATAGCTAACTCTCCCTCCTATGTTAACAGAGAATCAGAATTTGCAAAATGTAAAGCTTGTTTGTGTAAACATTTATACTCATTTGGAACTCAAATTCATGCTAGACCTGAGGTTTGAGAAATGAGGTTTTGATGAATGATGAACTACAGGCCTTAGTTTAAGCTTACAATTTTATTTCTTATATCCTAAGACTTGTGATATTCATCAGAGGCCCACCGGATAATGTAATTGAGCTGAATATTGAGGCAATACCACTGTTCCATTTTGTTCGATACACTTGGGTCAGTGTTGTAATATACAAATCACAACAGTCTCATCAGTAGCTTGGTTGAAGTCATTAATGCATTGTTTATACTTGTAAATGTCTATAAAAGGTGATATAAAGTCCCTACCGTGACTGCTGTACCCATTGGGGCCACTAGCCCTTCAGTCATTGTGCAATCTCCTGGTCTTTTTTTTTTTTTTTTTTAAAGTCTTACTCTATTTACTTCATCAGATTTTATAGCTGTCAGCTACAGAGCCTGTACTTATTTTGTTCTAGTGATAAAGAATATTACTATTTTGAGGGTATTTATTAGATATCAGTTTCCAGTTATACTCTGCTTCATACATAGAAGTTTATTTGAGGGGGGAATGGGATCGAGATGGTGCAGTAGGGAGATCCTGAGCTCTCCTTCTTCCATGGACACACCAAAACTCCAGCTACACATGAAATGACAGAAAGAATGGAAGACTAGCAGAACATATTTTCTACAACTAAGGATATAAAGAAAAGGCCATATCAAGTCAGATAGGAGGAAAAGAAATGCAGTCTAGTTAGAATTCACATCCCTGGTGTGGCTATTCACAAGTGGAAGAGATACTACAACCTTGGAGGTCTCCCCTGAGAGGTTGAGGTTCCAAGCCAAACATCAGAAGCCTGAGTCGGGGGCTTCTGCACTGTGAAGATAAGTCCCCATAATAAAGCTGGCTTTGAAAATCAACAGGGCTTATGTCCAGGAGAGATAGAGGGCTGTGGGAAAGTGAAAGCCTGCTCTGGAAGGGCTTGCAGATAAATTCACTCACTCTAAGTCACAGTTCAAAGGCAGCACCTGGGAAGTACCTGGGTCATGCAGGAAGAAGATTCATTGACTCATTTTAGGGCCTGTGCTGGAGAGGTAGGGATCTGATGGAACTGTTTCTCCAGGAAAGGGAGTGTTGGCAGATGCCTTTTTTTTTTTTTTTTTAAACTCTCCTTCCACCTAGCTGGCCTGGCACTGGCAGGTACAATATCTGTCACTGTCCATCAACCTAGCTAACACCATGTGTTCCACCCTGGTTTTCCCTGAGCAATAGCCCCACCCAACCCACCTGGTCCTCCAAATTGGCTCCCCCCCCCCAACATGTGGCCTCAGCTAGTACCAGCACCCCTCCAAAGTGGATCCTACTCTAGAGGGACAGCTCCACACATCAGTGCACTCACAACTGTCATGGCTGGTTCTTGTAGCCAGTCATGCTGGAGCTCTTGTCCCACACATCTGTGCACATGCAGTAGCCATGGCCTGTAACTCTCAGCATGCCCTGGTTGGGGGCTGGTCCCACTCACCAACATGCTTTCAGCAGTTGCAGTACAACCACAACTGGAGGGCACATGTAGTCCATGCAGAGGGCAGCCTTGGAGCACCTGGTTGTGTTGACCAGGGGGATTATGCCACTAGACACACAGGACACTTTCTACATATAGCCACTCTTCCAAGACTTGGAGACATAGCTGATATACCTGATACCTAGAAACAAACAGAGTTAGCCAGATGAGGAGACAAAGGAATACCTTCCAAACAAAAGAACAAGGCAAAACCTTGGAAAAAGAGCTAAATGAAACAGAGATAAACAATTTATCAGATAAAGGGTTCAGAGTCATAGCTGTAAAGATGCTGACTGACCTCTGGAGGAGAATGGGTAAACTCTGTGAGAACTTCAGCAAAGAAATATAAAATATAAAAATAACCTGAAGAATATAATAACTGAAATGAAAAATGCTTTAAAAGAAATCAACAGCTGACTAGAGGATGCAGAAAAATGGATTGGTGATCTGAAGATGGGGTAGTGGAAATCACTCAATTAGAACAGCAAAGCAAGCAAGCAAGCTTAAGGGAGCTTTGGGACAACATCCAGCATACTAACATTTGTATTATAGGAGTCCCATGAGGAGAAAAGAGAGAAAGAAAGGGACAGAGAACCTATTTGAAGAAATAATGGCTGAAGACTTCCCTAACGTGGTGAAGGAAACACATATCCAAGTCCAGGAAGCACAAAGACTCCAAATAAAATTAAACCAAAGAGACCCACACCAAGACACAATATAATCAGATGAAGAGACACTATTAAAAGTGACAAGAGAAAAACAACTAGTTAAGTACAAGGGAACTCCCATAAGACTATCAGCTGATACTTCAGTAGAAACTTTGCAGGCTGAGAGAGACTGGTGTGATACATTCAAAGTGCTGAAAGGAAAACACAGCTAAGAATATTCTACCTGGCAAGATTAATATTCAGAATTAAAGGAAAGATAAAGAGTTTCCCAGACAAACAGAAGCTAAAGGAATTCATCACCACTAAACCAGTCTTACAAGAAATGTTAAAGGGATTTCTTTAAACAGGAAAAAGGAAAAGACCATAACTAAGAACACAAAATTATGGAAAAAAAATCTCACTGGTAAAGGCAAACATGTAGTAAATTTAGTGGGTCAGCTTCCTGTAAAACTAGTATGAAGTTTAAAAGTCAAAAATAACAAAATCATCTATATTTAAAATAATTACTTAAGCAATACACAAAACAGAAAGTTGTAAAGTATGATGTCAAAAACATAAAATGTGGGGGAAAGTAAAACTGTAGTGTTTATTTAAAATGTACTCAAACTTAAGCAACCATCAATTTAAAATAGACTGCTATATACATAGGTTGTTACATATGAACCTTATGGAAACCACAAACCAAACACCTATAACTGATACGTAAAATATAAAGAGAGTAGAATCCAAACATAACAGTAGCAATTAAAGATGGTCCTCAAAACACACGGAAAAAGAAAAAGAAGGAAACAAAGAAGAGCTACAAAAGCAAACAATACAGTTAACAAAATGGCATAAAATATGTATCTGTCAATGATTACTTTAAATGTAAGTGGACTAAATGTTCCAATCAAAAGACTTAGGGTGGGGGAATGGATAGAAAAACAAAAATCATGTATATGGTACCTACAAGAGACTCGCTTCAGATTTAAAGACAATGACCAAAATTGAAATAAAGGAAAAGATACTTCATGCGGATAGAAATAAAAAGAAAGCTGAGGTAGCAATGCTTATATCAAACAAAAGAGAGCTTTAAAACAAAGAGTGTAACAAGAGACAGAGAAGGGTATCACCGAATGTTAAAGGGTTCAATTCAATAAGAGGATGTAACGCTTGTATTCTGTGTACCCAATATAGGAGTGCCTAAGTTCATAAAGTGAGTATTAACAGACATAAAGGAAGATATTGACAATAATACAATAATAGTAGAGGGCTTTAATACTATGCTTACATCAATGGATATACATCATTCAGACAGAAGATCAATAAGGGAACATTGGCCTTAAGTAACTCATTAAATAAGTGGAACTTAACAGATGTATACAGAACATTGCACACAGCAGCAGGATACATGTTCTTTTCAAGGGCACATGGAATATTCTCCAGGATCAGTCACGTGATAGGCAGCAAAACAAGTCTCAGTAAGACTGAAATCATAAACATCTATCCTGACCACATGGTAAGAAACTAGGAAGCATTTACAAGAAGGAAAATGGAAAAAAACAAACGTGTGACTCAAAGAAATCAAATGAAAGTGAAAACATGATGTTTTGAAATTTACAGGGTGCAGCAAAAGCAGTTTTTAGATGGTAGTGTGTATTGATACAAGCTTACCTCAAGAAATAAGAAGAATCTCAAAATAAACAACTTAATCTTACACCTAAATTACTTTTTCATAGTATTTATTCCAATTACAGTTGTGTTCATTTTTCTTTAGTTTACCTTATGCTTTTCCTAGATGAAAATGAATTAATGTATCTAAACAATATTGTTAAAGTAGAAAAATAAGCTAATGAGATATGCATTTAAGCAGTGTTAATTTTTAGAATTGTAGCATTTAAATCTAATGTTTTGGAGTGGGACAGAATGCCGACCGCATAGGCAGAGCTCGAAATGAAAGGGAAAATTAGAGGAGAAAGGTATGAGAAGTTCATGTCTAGGTATAGAAATTGACCTTCATTGATGAGAGATGGATAGTGGTGCATGCTGCTTATTGTCAACCAACAGTTCTGCCCGGGTGCCCATGAGTCCAGGATCATGTTGAGCTATATCATGTTGCTAATAATATGGCTCAGTTCCATTATGATATAGCTCAACATGCTCCTGAACTCCTGGGCATCTGGGCAGAACTGTTGGTTGACAATAACTACACATAACTTAGTGTACTTTCTATGAGGAATAAAGGAGAAGACTTCCAAGAAGCACTTGGCCAAATCTCTAGAAAAATCAATGTTTTATTTTTCATTTCTCCCAAAAGGCTGTCGTATTCTCCCAGATGTTTCCAACTCCAGAATTGATGTATCCTTTTGTGGCAGGACTGTTAATTTCCAGGTTCTTGGTTTAATTTTTTAATTTGTGGTGATGTTAGGGGATTCTACTTCCTTAACAGCAATATAGCTTGATGGTGATTACCTTATGAGAAATATTAGTAAGAACCTGCATGTTGAACTGTATCCTTATGGAGAACTTAAATATGTTCACTTTTTATAATATAATTTCCCTTCTATTTAATACTCTGATATCCCTCATAAATGACTTGAACTGCTGATACCAGACTGAGGGATAGTGAAATAAAAAAGGTGATTTACCCAATTAACACAGCAAGTGAGTTGTCTCACTCCAGCATGTGGTGGGTAATTGCACACAAAATACACAAACCCTGCTAAGTAAACTGTCCTTAATTTGATTCCTGGTTACTATCAGTGAGGATAGTATCATAGTCCTAAATTAGCTGATATTACGAATACTTCTGCTTGGTCACTCTTTGGATATTACCTCAAGGACTCTTTGACAAGAGCTTACTTCTTCAACTGCTCCTGCTATGACATTCATCATCATGTTAAAGGAGAAGGTTTAACTTGTTTTGTTAAATCTATGAACAAACAAATCAGCCATCTCTAAGCTTGTCAGTCTACTTCTGGGAGTGTAGTGGTTACAAAACAGGTAAGTTTTCTTGCACTAAATAAATACATAAATAGAATATATTATGAAAAAATACACGCACATATAATCTTTCTTCAGAATTTGGAATATAGTTAAAATCCACTGGTTTATTTTAAGATTGACACAGTTCTTCTGAGACTTAATATTTTTCTCATTTGTTAAACAAAGACTTGCATAGTACCTTATATATACCAGATACTATTCTAAGTGCTTTATAAATATTGGTTATTAATCTTCATAATAGTTCAGTGGGGTAAGGACAGTTTCTATCTTCATTTTTGAAAGGAGGAAATTGAAGGACAGAGGTGGCATATGATCTGCATAACTTGTACACACCTGGAAACTGGAAGAAGTAAGGTGGGAATCCATGCAGCCTGGCACAAAGTCTTCACTGTAGACTCCTGTGTTTTGTTCTTACTGTAAGAGCAGTTGAATGTTTGTAACCTCCAAAATCATTCATTGAAACCTTAATGTGAGAATATTATTATGAGGGTGGAGCCCCCATGATGGGGTTAGTGACTTTATTAAAAGGGGAAGAAAGCTAGCCATCTTTCTCTCTCTCCACCATATGACGATACAATGATAATATTGCTGTCTGTAAATCAAGAAGAGGATCTCCACCAAAAACCTACCATGCTGGTGCTGTGATCTTGGACTTCTGCTCCAGAACTCTAAGAAATAAATGTTTGTTATTTAAGCCACCCATTCTATGGTACTGCATTATAGCAGCCAAAAACTGAGTAAGAGAGCAATGTTTTTCTGATAAACATTTTCTATATTTGAGGGAAGTCAGTGAACTATTTATTTCTTATTAAACATGCATGTCTATGCTATATAAAGATCTGCATATGTCTAGAGATACTTTAAATGTAGCATATAGATGTTTTAGAAAGAAAATGGATTTAAGGATCAGATATGCCTAGGTATATGTCCAGATACACCGCCTGTGTGATGATGCAATGCAAATAGTTTTAGCTCCCTGAGACCTAGTTTCTTCCTCTGTGAGATGGGTATTATAGTTAACTTTCACATATTATTTAGATGTAATATATCATGTTTTAGTTTCTGGCGGTTACTAACAATACTACTAATGTGATTACTAATATTATTACTAGTACTGCTATAGCACCTTTGAGTACAAAAGTTCTGGCAGAATTTCTATTCAATCTCACATGAATCATAAAATAATTGAAGTGATACGTATCAGCAAAATTTTGTGCCATAAAAGTAGAAGAAAATAAGAAAAAAGTAAAGGAGGCAAGAAAATGTAAGAGAAATAGAAGATCTTCTAAGCCAACATTTTATTCACAACATACCAGCATATACCCTTGTAAAATTAACCCTTGAACAACATGTTTAAACTGCTTGGGTCCAGGTATACTCTGTTTTTTTCAGGGAGTATGTGCTGCAGTACTGCATGGTCCTCCTGGGCTGAATCTGCTGATGGAGAACCACAGGGGGAAGGGCCGACTGTGCAGTTATATGTAGATTTTTCAACTACTGGGTTGGGGGTTCTCATCCCTAAGCCCCATGCTGTTCAAGGTTCAGCTGTATTTTAATTCAAAGGATGAATATATAAACGCAGTTTTATACACTATAGATTGAAATAGAAACATATAACCAAGACACAGAATGAAATGTTTTATTTCAAAAATGACATAGCCTTATCAAAATTATTCCTACATTCTAGGTAAGAAATGCTGAACATTTTATAGTGACACCAATGTTGTTTCCTTGAAAGGTTTTGAAGCTTATATGAGCTAGAGGTTTTCCTAAAATGTGTTGTTTTATTGGTAGTACATGGAAAAAGAATTTGGCTAGATTCTCTTAAGTTTACTAGAAGACAAAAAATACGTACTTCATAATTATTATTGCTCATGCTTCATTAAGCTTTAGCAACAAAGAGTTAAATCTACGATTCCAGTGTCTATTGAGTTCACAATTGAATAAAAACCTAATATGAATGGAAATGACAAAGCTGTAGTGTGTTACTGATTCATACATTTTGGCATATAGTAATCTTAATTAATTATTTGCTTCCATAGAGGAAGAAATGGGGTTCTGAATTCCCCAAAACCGTTTCTTTGTAAAAATACAAACGATTCACAGAGCCACTGAATGAGAGCTGAATAGTGGATGATTGCTGTTGGGCTTCTGGTTTGCAACAGTGTATTCATGGATATCATTGTTCCTTCTGGGAGCCCATATTTTTGTATAGAAGAAATGAAAAACTTTTAAGAACCTCTACAATAAAATAAACACACTCAAAACTAATTATAGCAATTTGAATATAATATAACATTTTTAAAGTATGAACTTGTACTGGTTCTGTACCTGTGGCAAAGTAATAATGTATTCTGGTATCTTCCTAAACCTAAATTATTTGCCTCTGGGTACAAAATTCTCTTCAGATTTGAACCTTCATTCTGAAGTTGTTCAAGAAAAACTCATTGAAATACCTTGAATCTGAAATGTGGCATATTTAGTTTAACTCATTCCTGGTCCTACCCTGGAAACATGAAGTGTAATCTTTGGAGAGTAATTTTTTTTTTTTAGTTTGAAAATCTCTAGAATTACTTTAGTGATGATGCACATATCCTATATGTGTAAGTTTGCTTGTTTTAATCATTGAAATATCTTACATTTTGTGTTGATTTCTAATTTATAGATTAAGTGGTCAACCATCTAGTCTGGCAAATCATATTTAATCAGTGTATTAGTTTCCTGTTGCTGCTGTAACAGATTATTACAGCATAGGACAACTCAAATTCATTGGATTTACATTTCTGGAGATTTTGAGTCCACACTGGGGCTCACTGAGTAACAATTGAGATGTCAGTAGGGATACATTTCTTCTGCAGGATCTAGGGGACAGTTGATTTCCTTGCTTTTTCCACCTTCTCAGAATTACCTGCTTTCCTTGACCCACTGCTGTCTTAAAGGCCAGCAATTGTTCAGTCTCTCTGAACTCTCCCTCCATCACCAGCTTTTTCTGGCTCTGATTTTCCTGTCTAGCTCTGTCATTTAAAAGGAACTTTTTGATTACATTAGGCCCATGAGGATAGTTCATGATAATCTCCCCATCTCTAGATCTTTAGTTTAATTATATCTGCAAAGTTCTTTTTGGTATGCAAGGTAACGTATTCAAAGGTTCCAGGGATTAGGACGTGATCATATTTGGGGGAGGGGTATTATTCTGCTTACCCCAATGAGTACAATAGAAATTGTCAGAAGTGGGTGTAGGTAGCTGCCTAAACCAGGCTTTTTCCTTTCTTGGAAAACTATCCCTCTATCCACAGTGTTATACTTCTCTGTTTCTCTTATTTCCATATGTTGCCACAGTCCAGCTATTTCTCAAGCACATATAATATACACACCATTAAAATCACCAGCATCACCACCATAATACACAATTGGTTTATTACATTCAAGTTGAGCAAAACTGTCCCTCCAGAAAATTTGTAGACTCAGGATTAAAATGTTATCAGTATCTTCTATCACTTAAAGAGAAATGTGATAGATGAGAAACCCAGATGAAAATGCCTTTTGGGTGAAATGTGTGAAAATGAGAAAGGGGGCACGCCTTTCTGGAAGAAAAGTTGAAGCAGATGTAGAAAAAGAACGATAGAGAGAGGACCCCACCTGGACATTAAGAAATAACAGAAGTATCACAAGCATCCTGTTAGGAACAAACCTTTGCATAAGTTAGTTGAATAAATTTCCTTACTTGCAGTGCAAAGCACTTCAGCCAAAATAAGGGTGATGAATTTAGAACATTTATTTTCTTCACCTACTACATACTAAAACACATATGTATCTTTTCCTGGATATTTTGAGTTTTTGTTTAATTTTTTATTAGATAAATTACCATTTTTTTAGAGGAAACAGGCAAAAGAACAACCAGCTGAAGTAGAAGAAACAATAAATGCATTTTTTATTTATTCAGATTAGTGGTTAATTCCATTTAGGAATGGTGAAAGAGAATTCTAGGATGAGGCAGCTATTCAGCAGAGCCTTGTACAATAGGTAGCATATTTATAAGTGTTAAAACTCTGAGGGGCTAATAATATAAACCTAAGCGTAGATGGAAGAAATTTCAGGGTATAAGTGGTTGATTAAAATAATTTTTCCTCATTGACATTTTTTTTTACTGATTCAGGATACATTGCATTCTGATTCTTAATTGTAAACCTTAAAAATGAAAAATCAACTTCACGTGTTTTCTCCCAAATTATTGTGGCCATTGTTTTAACAACTTGTAAATAAAAATGTTTAGATAGAGTGATGGATACAAGGTAAAAATGTAGCATGACGCAGTCAAGATAACTTAGAAATTTTAAAAGCCAAATCTGGTCATTTACACCATTGGCTCAGATGTTTACCTTCAATCTGTAATCTTATTTGTCGTTTACTGTGGATGATCAGTAGCTCAGAGGTGATGACAAAGCATAGTGAAGGGATGGTGATTAGTTGTTGATTATAAATATTGTCTGGTTATATTGACTAAACACAGGACTCGTTAGTCTCTAAAAATAAACTAAACATTTGGAAAGCTCATTGATATGTGATGGTCCATTACGTTACTCAGAAATGGATATCCTTATTAAAGAATGAAGACATGGTTTTCTTTATTTTTTTCAATAAGTCTACCCCACTATGCACAGTGGTTTAAACATTAAAATTTAGAGTTTTAAAATAGGAAAATAATTGACTTTCTAAATTATTTTGATGACATTTTAAAGAACAATTTATTTCTTTGAAAAAGATGTTCTCAAATTCTATTTCAAGACTTTTAAATGTTAAAAAAAAAAATGGAAACCAAATTGCATGAAAATAAGTATCAGAGACATGCCCACAATGAACATACTAAAGATAAGGGTGAGTGATAACAATTAACAATTAAGACATTTTCTGTTTGGTGGCATCTACCCTTGTTAACAATGATGTATTTAACTTAGTCCTTTTTTTCCCTAAATCTCCATTTTATATTTATAACCACCTGTGGTGTTTATGACAATGTGAAATAATAATTAAAATATTCCCTTGGAGCTATTGAACATATGGCACATTGAATTCTCTGTTGATTTCACTGTGACACTGATTCTATTTTTTTATATGTTTTCTCAACATGGTTATTTTAAGTTTTGCTGAAGCCTCAGCGATGAGATAATCATTTAAAAGGAAAAGGAGAATCAGGGGCTTTTTTTTCTTTTTTTTTGTAGGGAAATGGCTGTGTGGTATTTTTGATGAGTGCTTTGTCCAAACTTGAAATAAAACTATGACAACTTGATGTATTTGAAGTGATTAGGATAAGATGTCAACCTTTACTAAATGTAATCAAGACTAAAAGACAACAGCCTTACACTCTAATGTTGTTCAGTCACCTTATTTCAGTGTTGCACGTTAATTTTTAAAAACCAGTCTTTATCTACATCCTGAAGTTGATGCCTATAATAAAATGTTTTGATTTCATATATTGGGATTCTATTTTTTAAGGGAAGGGTTACCGATTAAACTTTATACTGAAGGAATTAAAAGCATCATTTAAATACTTAGTATGAAATGTATCATATTTTTATACAAATGTGCATTCAAAAGAGACATAGAAGATTTATTTTAAAATCACAATATGTTTCCAAGCAGTTATTATTGATAAATCATTCACATCCTTTTCCTCAATACTGAAAATTCTTATGAGATATCATTAGACTGTTACAATTATAATGGAAAAATCAATGCAGTAAGAAAATTAAATTTTACTGATAGCCTTTAGGCAAAATACAATGCTAAAATGCATTTTAACTTCCCATGTGGTTCATAGGGAAAGGAAGAAATGGAATCTGGTTTAGCTGTCAGGGCAAAATATTTTTTCAGAAGACGATAGGCCTGCCTGTGAACCAAACTATTTTCTAATGCGTCTGTTTCTTGATTACTTAATAATGTGAAAATAACCATCCTAATCTGATCATTTGAAAGGTCAGGAGTCTGTTCTACTTAAAAAAAAAAAAAAAAAAGTCCCCTAGTCAAAATCAATGAGGAGATCCTCAATCTTCCCAGGAAGAAGAGTTAGCAGAAAGAAAATGGATTTATCTCCTGAGCAATTAACAATGACATTTGAACCCCTAGGGAGAGGAAGGGTGGGGAGAAACAGAAAGAGGATGAGAGGAGAGGGACAGACAGAGGGAGAGAGTGTACTGTTCAAAAGGAAATTCATCAAGCTGCCACCTGTCTTGTGAAGATGTGACATAAAGACTGCACTTGATGTGGTTTGTCATCACCATAAGTGACCACTTTCTTTTGTTGGCAGACAGATACTGCAGACATGGATTGACACTTACGTGTTTTACTCACCCTGCATCTATGACATGCTTTATAAGAGTGATTTAAATGACGTGTTCTTTGCTTAATTACTAAGTGGAATGTGCACAGTCAATTTCTAGATCATAAACAAAGATACTTATGTTTTACTACTCCTTTTCTACCTTAGATTGTGACTAAAAAATTCATTTACTGCCCTCATAAAATGCAATGGCTAGATAGAACACCTAATTTTTTCCCATTTGATATTCAGAAAAATATTTTTAATGTTTCTTTTGAAATTTGATGTTATTTAATACCAAATATTAATGATTTCTCTAACATTCATAGTCTTCAGAAGTGTATATTAGTTATAGTTAGTATTTGAAATTATTCTCAGCTTTAAATTCTTAATAATGATGATTATTAATATTTTTGAAAACACATAGGTAATTTTGCTGATGTTCACAGTGTCAAATTATAGGGAAGAAAGTAAGTTTTATTTTCCACATGAAGATAGCCAGTGATTTCAATAATCTAAAGATTATAGGCAATGTTGCCTAATATCATCATATTATAAATATTTTCCATATTTTAAAAATAATTTTTGTATCTTTCCTGATGATTTTTGCTTTGTTGATTTTCTAGCCACAGTGCACTTTGTTAAAGTTGCTTACTTTCTCCTAATCTTGGAATCCCCCCATTTTCTTAATTAATCATTATTATTTCTTATTCTCAACAAATACTTATGATAGAGATAATATTTCTTATTCCCAATAAAAACAGCTTGTGGTGTGTGCAGTATGTGTCTATCTCAACCCAAATGTAGGAGATTACTGGGAAAAGTATACAGAAAGTACATTTGTTGAATTAAGGATTTTGAGTTAGAAGAACTTGTATTTTGAGCTGGGTATGTTTATTGGGATTACATAACAAACATTCAATATTTGTGAATGTTTTAATGGAATAAAACCCTCTGAAATATATAAATATATGAAGATATAAAGGAAGCTCATTCTTTTTAGTAATTATAACTTGCATTTTCATTTCCAGGATTTGGAATCTTGTTCTCCTATTTTTTTGGCTTTTAAGATGATGTACTGTGGGCTACTTATATACTCACAGGTCATATATCTGCTAATTCTGTTGGAGGTTGCCCAGATTCTGTCACATTTCAGTCGACAACTCAGTGATCAATTTCCCACCCAAAATACAGCAGTGCTTCTACGCAATATCCTATCTGAAATGGACCCATTCTGCCTGTTTTCAACTTAAGTCCTCTAAACAAAGACATCAGCAACTGGGCTAGCATGTGACAAAGAGGAAGAGAGCTCTGTGAATGAACAATACAGTCAGCCCTTGTATCCCTTGCATCCTCAGATTCAGCCAACCATGGATCAAAAATATTTGGAAAAAGATATCCAGAAAGTTCCCCAAAGCAAAATGTTAATTTGCCACGTGTTGGTTAACTATTTACATAGCATTTGCATTGTATTAGTTTTATCATAAGTAATCTAGAGATGATGTAAAGTATGTGGGAGGATGTGCAAATACGCTGTTTATATAAAGAGACTTGAGTGGCCTTGGATTTTGATCCTGGAACCAATCCCCTGTGGATTCCAGGGGATAACTGTAACACATTCTGGTTCTAGGGAAACATGAATCTGCCCCTAGAAATGATATTTTGATCAGTGAAAGCTGATTTTTCTTTGTGGAGTCAGTATATTTGCCTGACTCTTAATGGAGTCTTTGATACATAGAATAATGTTATATGGAAATAAGCCTTAAATTTCATTGCTTACTATGAGTTATAGATATATCATAACTATATCGTAGGCATGAACAACTACTAATTTTTTAGTTGGTAATAATAGCTGTCCCTCTCCCATCCAAGTGTTCACATCTTTATATTTTGGATACTGGGAGTATGCCTTTGTTTAGCTTCTTACATCATTGTTTTGGGCCTTGGCGCCATCTCGCTTTCTTTCAGTTTACCACATAGGAACAAGTTTAAAGAGTTGGTTAAGTAACTTTTTTCACAGTGTGATATTGAGACAATTTGTCCGGAAAACAACTGACCATCAGTGACTTATTTCACTATACTGTACTTTGTGTTTTAAACAACTCTCCTTCTCCTTCAGGAGCAATCCCATTAGAGAAGAACCTATAAATCGTGAACCCTTGTGGATGTACAGAAGAACAGTGACTTAGACTTATTGGCCTAATGGCCATTTTAACTTTTTTACAGCTTTAAAAACACTCATTTCACTGTAGTTCCCCATAAGACCCTTGAGTCTGGGAGAGTTAATGATTCTCAGAAAATACTGTACAGCTACATAAGTTCTTAGATCATATGTACATAGTATGTATGTGAAGATGGTGCTAAAAATGTGAAGTCCAGTGTTCCCTGTCACCTTCAAGTAGGGTCCTATAAGAGGGAGAATGCACAGTGATTGAAAACTTTTTATATGACAGACTTTTTACATATGCAGTTTTAAGGTAATAGTCTGGGATAGTGAGTATGACCACTTAACAGATGAGGGAACTGAAACTCACAGGAAACACTAAATTCTAAGAACATTCATCCAATAAGTGACAGAATCTAGATTTAAGTCAAGACCTGTCACATTCCAAAGGCGAGTTTTTCTACTATATCATAGAAACCTTTAGAAATTAATGAAGCATTTATGATATCTGATGACAATACATAAAATAAAAGGAGCATTCTCTCAGATTACCATAAGGAAAATACCGAAGTGTCTTGAAAATATAAGTGTACCGAACAGGCATAATGTAAATGTCAGGGAGCTGTAGCATCCGCTTTTAATGAACTATGGCAAAGTCTCTATGATGTATATCTGTCTGAGTTAAATTTTTATATATACTGATAACCAAATATGATCTGTTGGTGCCTTCATAAAAGAAAAATCAGATTAAAAACTGCAATGAATCATTAATGTCACATATTTTAACAATATTACATGTTCTAAAAAATAACAAAATGTGCTGCATGCTCTCTGTAATGCTATAAATATTAACTAAATGCTACACTATCATGCAGTGGTCATAAAACAGCAAGGCAGTTGAATGAAAATGCCACAAGAACCAGCAGCATGACCTTCTGATACCTTCTGCTGCATGTTGTTATGGGTTTCAGGTAGAGTTGTGATCCTACAATGCTGTGAGCTAAGGGAGCTGTACATGGGGGGAAAGGGTGGCCATGTAGACAAAAAAAAAAGTTACCTTATTAACAAATGGGAAGCTTCCAGGCATGCCCAGGAATATTAACCCCATAAAAAATAATAAATAAGTAGAACACATGAAGCCTGAGCTCCAGGCTTTAAGACGTGGTGTCCTGCAACCTCTATCTAGTACAGTGTAGCCATATGAATGTCTTGGATTTGGATTGATTATATTTGCAGGTTTTTAGGTGAGAGAGGAAGGTGAATCGGCAGCTAGGAAAACCCTAAAGAAAGCTGACTGGCCAGGGAGTAAGATAAGGTTCCCTACGCGTGGGGAGTGTGTGTGTGTGTGTGTGTGTGTGTGTGTGTGTACACGTATGCACACATGCATTTTTCTAGCACTTGATCTAAATCATCTTCAGAGTTCCAATATTTGATAAAGATTATTCTATTCCTCTTCTCATTTAAAACCATCTCCATTTATTGATAACTGTCTTTTCAATATCCTTCTGTAGTAATTTAGATGTAAACAATCATGTTGCCTTCTCATAGGATTAAAAAGAAGAGAGAGTGCATTGCTGCGATAAATCTTAGTTTAGCAATTTAAGTTCTCCATGATCATTTGTGACCTTTAGGTCACTTTCTTGCAGTGATCATTGTGTAGTATTCTTTGGCATTCTTAGTAAGATGAGACTGATTAGCATTCTTTCTTGAACAGTAAAATATGATGGATATGTCTAAGTCTTCTAGTTTATCAAAATGGGAATATGGATAGCAAATGCAAAAACAAATGGCATATGGTACAATGGTTTATGAAGGGGAGAGTTGGATAAGAGAGCACCATGGACTATTTCCTCAAGATTCTTTTTGAAAATCTAGAATCTGAGTTGATAATTTGATTTAGAACCTTATACATTGGGAAATATTATAGTACAATATGAAAATAATCTCTTTCATGTGTGTAGGCAACTAGATTAATGCTGGCTTATTGTATAGCTATATTGATTATGTTAACCTTGAACAAAGGCTATTTTTATAAGCGAAGTAAGAGTTCAGTGTTAGTTTAATCCATTCAGTATATTCAATTTCCTGCAGACATTTTGTATCTTTTTAGTTTTCCATTTTTTAACACATAGCATTTTTTCCTGCCTTTTAAACTGTGTTCCACCAATTTTCTGTCTTTAGATCTCCTGTACATTCTCTATATGACTCAAACAGATGAAATGTCACTTCTTATAAAATCTTTAACTCTCTTGAACGAACCAAATAACTTCCTACCCAAACTGATCATTACACATTATACATTAATTTTCCTTCTTCTTAGCTATAAGCACCTTAAGAACAGATACTCTTGTGTCTTCATTATAACTGTCTTCCTAGCGTGTAGAACAATCTGGCATATATAGTAGATATTCAAAAAGTGTTTTATAAATTAGTGAAATTACTTGTGGCCAAATCTATTGCATACAGCTGGTGTTTTATATGACATTAAAGAAACACAGTCAGTTGAGTAACCATGAGAATACAGTTACAGTTCCTTACATACTTAAAAAATCTTTTATTTTGTTCTTTGTTTAAAATACACTTATTGGGTACCTACTCTGTACAGAACACAGTGCCAAGGGTTATAGGAAAATCAAGAATTAGATGCCTACCGTTACATCTAAAGGGGGCTATAAGCCATATACAGAACTGTCTGCCATACAAGTTTGAATGTGATAAATGCTATAAGGGAGCTCTAAGGAAAGGATTATAGAAGTCTTTAAAAGAGAGAAAATTATTTCAGCAATCTTTTTTTCTTTATTCTGTCAGTATTATTTTTGAAATGACTACTATATGCCAGACACTACAGATACAATAGTGAACAAGATATCTACATTCAAAAATGTATAGTCTCAAGGTTGGAGTGATGATTGAAATGCAAGTGAGTGGACAAACGATTCTCGTACAGTGCACTGAATGCCGTGATAGGGACATAATGGGGAAGACATGCATTCAAAGCAAAGCAAAAGGGATATCGAATGAGTAAAACTGATGTTACTCTATCTTTTTAGATTGCCTACTATGTTAAAAAAAACATGTTTCTTCCCACCCATAAATATGCCTGAGCTTATAACTTATATATGTATATATGTATATATAAAATTTAAATTCAGTTAACGTAACACACTCCAAAAATAAAACTTACCTACAAAAGATTTTGTTACATGATCAAATAAAGCACAGTTTCATAATGTTCTCACTTTGAAAAAGAAATATATTTGTGATTGAACCTGACAGATTTAGAAAATTAAGAAAAAGTGGGTTGTGGAGAGACTGTTATAATGAATTACAGAAAATGAAAACAATCATAATAATTTATCAACCAAGATGCTAGGTACATTTGCAGTGTATTTATACTGCATCCATTCAGTCAAAGTAAAGGCTTGTGTGTATATGCAGGTACTCATACACACAAATATACAGGATGAATTTTTAATAACTTAGATCAAACAACACATACTGCAAATAGGTTAATAAATAATATTTTTAAAGATCAGAAAACTAAGGGCATGGAAGGGGAGAAGGACCAGATATGTTTGCTAACCAGGAATATTGGCATAGTTGTTAAATTTAGTCCACTTTGGCTCTGAGCTTCCTGTGAATGAGAGCTAAGACATATTCTTATCACACTGCAAAGAGCACATCAATTGATTTCTGTTGCTTTGATTTAAATGATGACAGCTAAAATTCTGAATTGTACACATACTTAATTAGAAAGCTAAGTATCAAATATCAAACATACATAGAATAAAATTCAGAGATTATGGTGGTTTTTTGGTTAGTAGAGGAAGTAAGGATTTTTTAAAAAGCGATATATATTTAAAGTCTGCACTTCCTGTACTATATGTTTGTGACTTTTGCACTATATTCCATTGAACTCTTGGATTATAAAAAGATGTACAGGTACCCTCTCCAGTACAATTAGACCTGCTTTAGACTGTCTTCCCAAAAGAAGGTCACACTGCAGGAGTGTATTTTGGAATCTACTTACAGATAATATATATCCTAGAACTATAATAGAAATCTTATCACTTAGAAAAATGAAACTTCAATATCCTGATAATTTTTAAACAGGCTACAGTATACACTTGCCTAAATAACATCAGAAAGTGAAAATTTGTATAATTCTAAGTATGTAATAGATTTTTCTTTGAAAAATATTAAAAGGAACTTTATTTTGATTTTGTGACCAGGGTAAATTCAGATTTAGGAAAGTATGGATTCTTGTATAATTCATTTCCAAAAATGACACTAGCCGTATGAACTATAAAGGTCTTTGCTGTTAAAGGCACTCATAATCCACTAGAAGAAAGACAATATGCAGACTCTTGTAATATTGCTTAATAAATATCAAGAGACGAAGGCAGACATGCTATGAAAACACATGGGAGGAGCATGGAACTTGGGGGTTGATCAGGAGGGAAAGAGGGGATTTCACATAATTCTCTGTAAAGAACATAAAATCTCTTGAGTCTTAAATATTAAGTGGGAGTTAGTCATGTGAAAATCAATGAAAACTTTTTAAAAATATACTTTTCTGTATCTTTGTTTAACAAGGAGAAATGATGAAGTACATGTGTACCAGAGCTAAGAAATGGAAGTGTGAAGGCTCAGATGTGTAAAGGAATGTGAGGACTTCTGAAAAATTGTGGGGTGATAGGATGCTGTAGGAGGTAGGTTGCTACATTGGGTGCAAATTAGATATTGGTAAGGGAGGAAGCCAAGTTACTGAAGCTTGTACACGTTATCCTAAGGAGATTATTTTTTAATGTACATTTTCATAATACCTTTAAAAATTTGCAGTACTTACTATAAACACAATTTCCTAAATTATTTGTTGAGCTGTTTTTCATTGCCTATATCCTTTAGCAGACAACAGACTCTATGGGGCCAGATTCACATCTGATTTGCCATTCTCAACACATTATGCCTGGTGCATAATCGTTGCTACAGAAGTTTATTTGTTCAGTGATATGTTATATCTTGAAGACAATGAAGAACCAATGAGGGACTTTAATACAGTACAAAAAATGCATTATAAGGGTGAAGTTGAGCATTGGGGAGACAAGTTAAAATTCTACTTAAGTAATCTAAGATGAGAATAAATTCTGCATTTCTAGTTTTGGCAGTTAGGTAGATGATAGGGACTTTTCATGAATTAGGCCTTTAGATAGAAGTTTGTGCCTGCATTTGTGTATATGTTTCCATATAAGCAAGTGGTGAGCAATATATGTTCTTTATAGGAAGTCCTTCATCTAATAGATAAGAAAATTGAGACCTAAAAAGGATCAAATTCAGGCAAGTCTTTTCCATTAGACTCCATCCCCTTGTATAATCAGCTGGTTATTTCTGGTAGAAAGAAGGTGAAGTTTGATGGGCTATTTGTTAAATAACATTTATGTCTTTCTCATGAGTATAATGAAAAATAAAACAAAAACAAGAATGCTGTATTTGTATCTGTCAGGGTCTATGCATTGAAACAGAAACCATGCTACATATTTCAGAAGTGGGAGGAAGACTGTCTACAGTGAACTGGTTGCAAGAGAGTCTGAAAGGTTAGAGTAGCAAAAGAGATATCTGACTGGCACGTGTGAAGACAAAAAGTATTACTGCTGAGCCCACAGGTCTGCACCTGTTACTGTGCTATTGCAGCTGCCACTGTAGCCAGTCCTGGTTTCAACAAAGAAATGTCACCTCTCTCAGGGCTGAAACTGTTGTAAAAGGTAATGACTCTTCGCAGGCTACCTAAGCCTGGGTTGAATCACCTCAGCTCAGCTAATAATTACGGCCATTGCCAGAAATTACTTCACTGCTGGTTCCGGAAGCATCATACTTCCCTCTTTTTTTTTTTTTCATGCTTCTTATTTCCTTCATAAACATTTTCTACTCACATTCCATATAGTATTTTGAATTCTGTTTAATTTTCACTTGACATTCTGGATGATTGTTATATAGCTATGAAATAATTTTCTTAATATTTTCCCTAATTTTTGGTATTTAGATCAGTCCTATTTTTTGCTACCAAAAATAGTCTTTGGCAAACAAACATCTTTGGTTGCAAAAGTCATTTCAAGTTTCAGATATTTTTTTAGGAGACTGTCTCAGAAATTTAAAAAAAAAAAAAAAGAGTGGCAAAGGTTATCTATATGTTTAAGACTCTTAGTTAGTTACCAAAAGTTGTTAGATTCTAAAGGTTTATAATTAACATGTATTCCTGCCAACAGTGGAATTTCATTGTTTCACTAGTATAAATTATTTTTGTCTCTCTTTTCTCCACATCCTTTGCTGTCTTTCTTCCTCCCTGCTTACGTCTATTTTATTTTTTATTATATTTACTAATATGATATTTGCTTAGTATTCAGTCTTCTTTATGTTGTCATTTTGGTGGAGGAACCTTATAGTTATCTAGTTTCTTATATCTTAACCATGATTATCCTCATGACTTGAGTTTATGTCTTTTTTTAGCGGTTATCTGTAAAACTTTCAATTCTTAAATTGTCTGACTGTTTCAAATACTAGAGCTCATATGTTACTAATTCACAAAAATGATTGTTTTGTATTAATAAGAGAATACTTTTTCAAGCCCAGTCATTATAATGATGGGTATTCTTGCCTTTTGCAGGAGACTGGGTTATTCTAATACCATTTGATTGGATGTATTTTTGGAGGTGGTGAAAGGGATGCTAAGGCTGCAAAAACCAAATTCTTCCTAACAGCTTGGCTTTCATCCCAGAACTGCAAGGAAATACCCCCAGTCAAGTTTCAAACACATCTGATGGTGAGCTGCTATTGTATTATGGGTAACATTTCCCTGCCTATTGATATAATTCAAAGTAGGATGTACCAGTCCTCAGTTATATGATAACATATTTTGCTAATTTTATTTCCTGTACCTATCACTGACAAGTTTGTCTTTTCTTTTTATTCTGGAAAAACCATGGAAAACGTTCTTATTTTGACAAATATGTTAGATTTGTTTTTACCTATATAAAATTGGGTAAAATAATATGACTTGGAATCAGGAGTTTTTATTCATTTAAGTTTGCAGTGGAAAGGTTTTTCTGCTACAGTTTAAAGGTTTTTTGGTTGATCTTTTATAGACTATAGTTGAACCAGCCAAATAAGTTAAATAAATTTCATAATTTAGGACAATAGGAATGGGTGACAATTTAATAACTGCTTTAATATTTTACAAATGGTATAAACCTGGTACAAATATTTTAGAAATCTATAAACCTGTTAATACCAACTATTAAGTAATATATTGTTCTGTAAAACTGGAATCCTCAAGTATTAAATGCTATTATGGCTATAGAGGGTGAGGACAGAAACATCAGATAATGATCAGAAAATTGAACTGGAATTTTTAAATTAACAAGGAAAGTTACTCTGAAACTTCTTAAATATATCTTACAACCACACAGATAGATAGACTGTGAAGCTAAGAAGTTTAAAACTAGGAATGACCCTGGGAGTTGTATATAGTTTTCATCCCCCATTTTTCCCATAGAAGAAACTAAGTATCTGTAAGATTATCAAATGACTTTTCCAGAGAAGTAACATCCATTGGAGGAAAAATAATATCCCAAGAAGAGAGCCAGTTTAAGTGAGGAACGATATTGCCATTTAAGGATTAAGAACAGAATTCAAGGCATATGGAGAGGGTTCAGCTAGATGCTAAAAGGCTTACTCATTAAAGTTTAGTAAAATATATTTGGGATAAGCATTTTCCAGGGACTAGGAGATTAAGAAATTGAGCCCTTACAACTAACTGTTCTTGTTTGGAAGTGAGATAGGCAAGCCATGTCCAACAGATGTTTCCCACACTGCTTCTCCAGGGAGTAATAAAGGGACTATTAAAAGAACAATACTGGTAGGAAAAAAAATAGCAGCAGTCTCCCAGAAATTTAAGAATAATTGCCAATACATAAAATTTATTCCTTGTCCTAGGAGTTCCACTTCTGTGTATCTAATCAATACATATACCTGTGTGAGTGAGCAAAAACCTGTATTAATAACATTCACCGACCAGTTTGTGTAACTAACAATATTAAAATACATAATACCCATTGATAGATAAACTAGTTAGAATAATTATTATAGACATGCACAGTCCTTAATAAAAGGTAGAATTTGTGCATGATGCCATTGAAAGAGTCCTAAAATATACTGATGAGTAAATAAGGCCATGTGAAACTAACTGAGTGTGATATGAACTTACTTGGTTTTTTTTAATGAAGTATACATGTGAATGTCTGTTCTTGAAAGAGATAATGTGTACATGCCTGTATAGTTGGAGAAAATCTCTAGAAATGCACATAACAAATGTGGTACAGATGTTTCTTTTGGGGATGCAGTGCAGGAGTGAGAAGATTAGTTGTTATTGCAAACCATTTTATGCTATTTGAATTTTTTATGTGCATGCATTACCTTTTTAATTAAAAAAATTAAAGGTGATTAGAATAATCTCACAATCTATGACTTAAGCTTTAAGCATAATCACAGAAACTTTAGCTTAACTCAATTTTTAAAAAATTTCTGACACGCTCATAAAAAATGCTCCCTCTGCAACTGTTACATCTCAAAGTGCTGCCTTCTGCCTTGCTAGGGACTGTCCTGCCTCCTACTACATTCTGCCCCCCTGGGCAATGTGGGTAAGAACATGACAGCTCACAGATATGCTCTAGTGATTCTCTGCGTAGAGATCACTGTGTTGGGCTTAAGACACTGTCAGCAGGAGGGGCCTCAGACGCTGCCTCAGTTCAGTTCTTGTGCCCCACCTTGAGCACAATTAAATCTACTACAGGGCAAGTAGTTATCATAAACTCTGTCATCAAGGAGGACTCTAGCAAGTCACTTGAAGTCCCAGAAACTGGACTGCGTCCATTAAGGTAGTCATAAGACCCACTCTAGGGCAAGGTTGGGTTTCCTTTACTTCATGTAGAGAAGGTAGGAATGCCATACCTGTGGCTAGCTTGGACCGATGTTCTTGTCACCTTGCTCTCTGAGGATATTGCTGCTTCTCCAATGCAAGGATCTTTTTCCTTCCATGAAGAAGAATTGCCACTTCTCTCTCTTTTTACTAGAGGACTGAAAGAAAATAGAAATCTCCTGTTGTAAATTTGCAGTGGCCCTCTTCCACTCAGATATGTTATATTTTCCAGAAGATTGGAAGTTGGAGAGAGGAAAAATGAATTGACTGATCTAAAATTGACAGTGGTAGAGAGACAGAGGAGTCAAGAGGCTATTAAACATGATCAAATAGCAAGGAAGATAATGGAAGAATGGGGCTATCAGTGTCAAAATTATAGGTTTGGGTCAGTAGGATAATGGCGTTTAAGATTTCAACATTCAACCATTTCTTGTTGATGGTAAAGTTGAGAGCATGGTGACCAAAATCAATATTCAAAAGAGTGATGCTTAGGAAATTTAGAAACCTTTGGACTAGGTGGTAAAATTGTCCAAGTTCATAATAAGGAGAAAAAGGCTTGGTTTCATTTTCTTAAACCATATAAGGAAATGACCTGTAAGTTAATAGAAAAGTGTAAGTTTGGGGGTAATACTGTCTGAAGACACTGGCATGGAATGGCCTACATGCACCATTTGGGAGTTTCACAGATGACATCACCACCTTAAAACACCCTTCACAGTGTGAATGCAAAGATGAACCTCTCGCATTGACTGCAAATTTGTATTCAGAAAAAGAGCCAGTCATGAATGTAAGCAAGATGATATAAGATCAGTCCTTTGAAGAAGCAAAATATAGAAGTGGGGTTTCCTTAAAGACTCCAAAGGACTTGATAGAGAAGTTTGATGCCCCTGGAATGCAAAGTAGAAAAATGAGGTTGAAAGGATATGTGGAAAGGGATTCCTTGAAGAAGTAATCAAAGCTGGTAGAGATGAAAGGCAGTGTGTTCCCAGTCCAAGGATTCTGAATCTAAGTCAATAAAGTCATTTTTGACTAGTTCTTCTGCGGTTAAGTTACTAATTTTTCAACTTGGTTTATACCAAAGCCCAAGGTGAAATAAATGATCTGGAAGCAGTAATAAGAAGCAGGGGAAATAAATTATAATGGTGAATATAAAATTTTAGTTATAGATGTATATTAATGTCTCTATGCCAGAAGAGAGGCTTTTTTTTTTTTTTTTTTTTTGGTTTAAGAAAGGCAAGTTTTAAAATGTTCTGATAGCAGTTGGAGAATAAAAGTGTCAGAGCTATTAAGGCCATAAAAAGCTGGATAAAATGGGCAATGGTGTTATGGAATGAAAAACCCTTTAGAAGGAGTAGTAGAGGTGGGGAAGAAACTTCTCTTCGGCCATTTATGGCAGATGCACTCCCTCTTTGCACAACTGATTTCAGAACGACTGTGGTGGACAGTTTCATGAATGTTGCCAGCATCCAGCCCAGACATGTAACTGCGTTTGTGGGTGGGGATGGAGGTTAGGGTTTGTGAAGATCATCTTCAGTTCATGGAGAAAAGATCTGTAGATAATTTCACCAGCCTCCCTTTCTCACGAGGTGACTATTCTGAGGTGAGTTCTACAAGACTCCTCAGAGGGCTTCCACGAATCTCCAAAGAGACTGATTTCTAGTTGCTCAGATCAGCAGCCAGAAAAATAAGGCACAGTCTATTGTCTTTCAGCTTCCCCACTCGCTCACTTTTGCTTCCTGCAATTAACTCCTAAGTTTTCTAACTACACTGAAATTCTTATGCCTTCAGACTCTGCTCTAAGAAATCCAAATTAAGACAGTACTTTATTTTCTCAGTAAACAACTTAGCAGTGGGAATTTGTGGATGATGAAGAATGTTTGGGATAGAAAACTGTAGGGACTGTACTAGGGAAATTTATCAGCAGTGGATTATGGTGAAGAGCAGCTATATGTTTGCATTTATAATTAGACAATCCCTTGGGTCAGTTTTCTCTTTTTTCATGTGTGATGCACTTATATTTAATTGTTCTGGGATTGTTACCTATGGAATCCTGCCTTTTTGTCCTCATCAATTATTGGAAATATTCAAGGCACTAGGATTAAAGGGAAGGTGAGGGTGCTTAATTTGATAAGGCAGAGAAAGTAGTTTTGAAGAATAACAGGAGGAAATTTGCAGGGACCAAGAGACAGTTCTGAGTCATTATCTCTTTGCTGCTTTATCCTAACATTTTTGTAAGTTATTTTTTTTTTAACCAAAACTAGTCTGTTGGTTTCCCCAAATGTAGTGGAGAACTCCCAAGGGTTATCAGATAGTTTCTATGAAGCATACAGATAAAGTAAAGGTAGATGGTTCTTCCTAGATCTAAAGATTTACAGTGCCCTTAACATGGAGAGAGAATCTTCTGGAATGCTCATTAACTGATGACTAGGGACACGGTCCTCAGGGTAAACCTACCTAATGATCTCTGGCTGATTCTCTGTAATTCTGAGTCAGATTTGTTTTCTGGCTTCATGCTCCACGGTGCACCTAATCTCTGCTGGAATCAGTTCTTCCACTTTCTTCTTAGAGCCCCTTTCTTTTGTTGGGGAAGAGGGGGAGAAGGTGAAGCTGGTAATTAGTTTAGACTCAACGCTGATTGAAATCTCTCTCCATTTCCCCAACTCTCCCCTTCCCCGTTTCCCTTCAGCTAAAATTGAAGCCTTCCTGAGAATCAACTTCTGAAATTAAAGTCTGACCAGAGATTAGAGGATGTTAGCTTTGTATGTAGAGGTCCTCTAGAATTACCTGAACACAACACTGTGCCTATTCGATTACTGTTTTAAAAGTTCTTACATTAATTAAGTATATACATGGTTAAGAATTAGAAACTCCAGGGGAAAGACAGTTTTTAATGTGCTTTACAGTACTACTATTCTGTAATTCTCAGTAATGTATAGAGTATATAATAAGGTCAAATGGCTGTAATTTGATAAAATTAACAAAATATTATTTTTCCTTTTAAATTGAACAGAGACTTCAGAATTTGAATTTATCGTAATTGTGTCATGCACCGATATGCTTTTAGAAAATGTTCAGAATCAGATTATCACGTGAAGATTTTTCTTTTATTTTCCTCTGTGATTTATTGGTTATGCGTGCACAGTCAGTTGCGACCCAGAATCATGGTGTGATTAGGACATTCACGGTGTCCTAAAGATCGTCTGCATTTCTCAAGTGAGATATTGTGTTTCTTTCTCCCTGTGGAGACTCTGTAATTATGCTCAAACCTTTTGTCTGTGACATTGGCAGTTCTCCTGGAGAGCACACATCTCCTGGCATCCTACAGACGTTGCTCAAGTTAATCCACTGGCAAAGAATGCCCGGTTTTGTTCACCATCTGGAAATCACTAGTGAGAGTCACAGTGCCACCACTTTTATCCTTTGTCTTTAGAATTTACACAAGTTTTCAAATCGTCTGTGTGATGCCTGGAGCCAGGGACACCATGTGGTCAGTGGTTTATGATGCAACTACAAGCTATATTTTTAGGTCTTTCAGATGGTTCACTTTTCAAGGCTTTTGCAGAACAGCTGAGCCCTCATTGGTTGTGGCTGAGCCCCATGGGTTTCCATTTTCAAGTGCTTAAGCTCCTTTACTGATTGATGCCGTAGATGAAAGTACATCAATAGGCCTGATAGATGAAGTAGAAAATGTACATTTCTCCATTTAATAGCTGTGTGGCAGAGAGTATCTACTTCTGTGTGTGATTGATAGCCAAGGTCTCCTTATTCTGAGGAGGAAAAAAGGCAGCAACTTCTGTATAGAGAGTAAAATAGCCCTTAAATTTAAAAGGAGACCTCCTTTTACATGTGCACTTCATTTTACGTTAGTGCTTCAGTCACCTAATCTATCTGTTTTTACCTCCCGGGCTTGTGCCCAGCATTAAACGTTGTTAAGTAGTCTGCATTGTGTTTACCTCTTTTTACAAGCTTTGCCAGTGCTGGAGTTCATTGTCTGAGAGCTCTGGGGGCCTCATAATATGTTTTCCCCATCCACAACTACTGCTGTAGCACTGCCTTTCCTCTCCCTCAATAACCCTTTAGGTTAATCTGAATTATCATGGTTGTAAATACATCTTTATCTCATGATTGATTACAATCTTGGAGAAACCCATTATTAAAAAAAATGCAACTACATCTCCATTAAAAGACTATCACAAACAAGTAGCATATTGTTCCTTGTGCACTACCAAGGGATTAAAAAATAAGTTGCCAGTATACATCTCTTGATAAAAAAGAAAATGACTGGTTATTGATTCTTCCTCTGTCACTTTGCATCTTCCTCCTTTTCTATATTTTTAAATTTGCCAAGTGTTAATAAGTCTGCAAATATTAGAAAAAAATTCTTAATGTTTGAAATTACTACTTATTAGAAAATACATTGTTGGCCGTCTGAATCTGAGGGTTCTGCATCCACTGTTGGTTGAATCCACAGAGGGCCAACTGTGCTGTGTATACTTTATGTACTGCTGTTATCTATAAGAAACTTGAGCATCTTTGGACTTTGGGTCCCGGAACCAATCCCCTGCAGATACCGAAGAACAACTGTACTAGAAAGAGACATGCACTTATATATATATTATTAGTATGTTAATTTCTTATTTGCAATGAATGTGTCAGATAAGAGGGGATGCACTTTTTTTTTTTTTTAAGCTAACTGGTCAGATTTGCTCTGAAGACAAGGTGGTATTGCATAATACTGTAGCTTCCGAGAGGGTACCAAAGGAGGCAATTTTTTTTTTTTTTCCCTCCAGGAGACCCAAGAGCATGGTAGTGACTAGGGTCTGGTGCTAAAATTTTGCATTGTGGAAAGGGACTTTAGAACCATATCCACAGATGATTAAAAAATAAATTACTGGTAAAAATCAGTAATCCAGACTACATGCTATGGATCAATCAAACCTGGTACTAGTTTGTGAAATTATGAGAAACTCTATCCAGAGACAGAAACGTTGTAATTCTCTACCACCCCCACACCCCAGCTCTCCAGCTCTTCTACTGATACTGATGTATGTTATAAACTGATTTGAAATAAGAAAGTTGATTTGTTAGGCTGTATTTAGAAAAAATCTCATATGATGTATAGGATTATTATAGTGAATTCTTGGTGAGGGTCAATATACGGGAAACAATTTGCTTCCAATGATAACTTGGCCCATCAGATGATCCAGAAGCTCTTACCTGAACAATGGTGAACTGACATGACCAAATTTTTCTTCTAGAGCTGTGATTAACAGCTTAATATGACTAGTTAGATAGTCAGTTGAAATGGGAACCTTTCTTTGTTTCTCTAGTTTGCTATATATCTATTTTTCCACTGAAGCTTTTGTACACTGTACAAAACATTAAGTTATCCACATATACCTCTTGCATACCATATTTAAAGATGTTGCTGGAATCCTTTTTTATGGCTCATTTGATACATTTATCAACTACCTATTATGCTTCATTCACTGGGTTTCATGGACAAGCAAGTGATGTTTGATATAAATTAATCAGAAAGGCATTTAATATTTTCCAATTTTGATCCAGGGAATTGTATCAGCTAATATTAGTTATTTGCACAATATCCATCTCTCTTCATTCTCAACTAACAAATTCCAGTTTATTCCTGTTGTCAGTGTTCCCAGTGGAAAAAAACTGTATCAAAATTGTTTGCTGTAAGGATGTCCATGTGACTCAGGTCTGGCCAATGAGCAACAAACTAGAATTTCTTGAGATTTCTAAGAAAGTTTTGTTTCTTCCTTGTCATTTCCTTGTTTCTTTTGCATGGAAAACAGATCTGATGGCTAGCGATATTCCTTCCATCATATAAACATGAGGAAAACATTAAGATAGTGTCACATATAGAGGCTTAAATATACATGAGCCACCAATACAAAACTAAATTCTCTTTCCAGAATTTTTTGTTACATGGAAAAAAAAGTTTGTGTTTTTATTTACTCATGGGCCAAAATATCCCATACCATGGGCAAAACTATCCCACAACAGAGAAACATTGTTCCCAAGAGATGTTTGTCAGGATAAAGCAAATTGGTAGTGTCTTGTTGCTAAGTGAAAGTTGATGAAAATAAGCTGAGCTAAAAAATTAGAAATTATTTTGACTGCATGACTTCTTACATATTCTAATATGCTAAGAAAAAGTTCTTTTCTTTAATAATGGAATCTAGTATAATGTTCTAATCTAATTTGATCAGGGAATATACTTTCAAAGAGTTTTTTCTGTGACAAATGTCCTATGGAATAATATAAACATAAACATAGCATAAATATGATAAAGGAAAGAAGATAAATGCAAATAATTCTGTCATCAAACAATGATAGAGATCTTTGCTTAGCTTGAGATTCTGAGAGACCTAGAAGAAAGAACTACTGAACTGAGTTATTCTTCATTTATTTTTCTACATTCAGTCATCTGTTTATACTAATTTGTGCAGGTCTCTCTTGGTCAGTATGTATTTTTTAACATTTTTCAATAATTGTCTAATTTAAAACTGTATCCCTGAGTGGAAGAGCAACTGCTCCTGGATCAAAATAAATAGATGAACTGGGTATTAAAGGAGCTTTAGTTTTACAAGCTCTGTGCTATAACTAGCTGAACTAATTGGCCATAAACCAGATTTTATTAAAGCCTATGTGTATAGTGTAAGTAGCCCTCTCAAAACTATCCTAAAAATATCTATAGGAAATGACCACTTAAGGTCGTTTCTTTACTTTTCATCATCATAGTGGACTATAGGCAGTCAGGGGAAGAAATTCCTCTCCCTACATTTCATTCCTCAATCAGGACCTCCAGAGTGGAGTCCTTGAGACATCTCTAGACATTCAGCTCCTGGTCAGGTACCACGTACAGACAATGTGTGAGGAGGGAGTCTATGGAAACCACACTGGTGTGGGAGTTCCCTCATCGTCCTAGTAGTCTGTCCATATGTAGAGTGAGACAGTAAACAATGCCTCTACTGCAGTTCAGTTCCATAGTATTTCTCCTTTTTCCCTGTCCAAAACTTAAACTTTACAAAATGTAAAGAAAAGAGGGTTGTGGCTATTCCTTGAACCAGGAAAAAAATATATGCATATATATTTAGATTTTTTTGTCTAGGCAGATCCAGTATAGAATTTGAGTTCTAAAATGTGATTGTATATGTGAAGAACATTTTTCTATTTTTCAACTTTTATAAAGTAATGAACAACAAAATATAAACTATTCTGTGGTTGAAATGTAGGAAGTTTATAGCTTTTGCTTGTACCCCCTAAAGCCAACTCATGATGTTAGCTGTTACTGTCTATATTCAAGCTGCATTTTGGTCTGGAGGAAGGAAACTTGGTTTTCAAAAAGAGGATGCTGTCAGATTACACATCTGGTATCGATGAATCTTTTAAAATGATTGTCTGCACTGATGAGTGCTCTGAGGTGGAAAGTGGTTATAGTTCTAGAACATTTAAATACTGGTTGTTGTTAAGCAAATAATGGGTGATGATCTCTGTACTTCAGATGTAGTAATAAATCACTGAAGACACATTGCTTTGTCCTATTATTTGAGACATTTAAGTCACATCACCATTGAAATTGTGTTTTTAAGTAGACAGTTGAAGAAAAGAAGCAAAAATGAAAAGGCATTCTATTACAATATTCCAATAAACTCATGTTATTTTTGTTTTTCTTTAGATAGTACATTTTTTGTCTTCTCATTTATATAGACTTCTTTCAAAAGAGTAATATATTTTAGAACATTTGATGAAACTATTCCTGTCACACTTTTATCTTCAGCATTTTATTTCCAGGAACAAACATAGATAGTGATATTTTAAAGACATGTTTATGATGTTAAAGACATGTTTACCTCAGTTTTACCTTATAGATACAAAAGTATATAAAAATAATGAAATTCTGCCATTTGCAGTAATGTGGATGGACCTAGAAAGTATTATTTAGTGAAATAAATCAGATGGAGAAAGAAAGATATTGTATATTATATTATCACCTATATATGGAATCTAAAAATTGAAATAAATGAATATAGCGAATAAATGAATATAGCAAAATAGAAACAGACTCAAAGACATAGAGAACAAACTAGTCACTTGTGGGGGTGGGGAGAGGGAGAGGGATAGGGCAAGATAGGGGTAGAGAATTAAGAGATACAGGCTACTACGTATGAAATAAATAAAGATACAAGGATGTAACATAGAGCACAGGAAATATAGTCAATAATTTATGATAGCTTTAAATAGAGTATAATCTAGAAAAATATTGAATCACTATGTAGTACACCTGAAACTAATACAGTATTGTACATCTGGAACTAATATTGTAAATTGACTACATTTTTTAAAATAAGTAAGTAAATACAATTTTTAAAATGAAAAAAGTATATAAATGAAAAGAAAAAGCATATTTATAAAGTAGACAGGGGCAATGATTGTTCCATATAAACAATAGTTTCATTTGATTGCTTTTTAAAGTTACTAAGACTAGGATTACATGTCCTTCAAGTAAGCAGTTTGAAAAATGTGGTTGAAATGATAATTGCAATATAATTGAAAAATGATCTTAAAGCACGCATTCACAAGATGGATCTTTTCTTTGTGATTGACACCCTTCACTCAGACTGCATTTTGGCTCTTTCCTACCACAAGTTGATTCTTCCACTTCCTAAAGCCTGGACACACCCGTGGACTATGGTTCAAAGACTACTGTTTATTTCTCTTGAGGCGTTACATCATGGTGGTATATAACCATCACTGATGCCAGCAGTACAGGGTTGTTGGGCATCAGTGCATTAGTAGCTCTTGGCCCCAGAACCAGCCTTTGCCATCTCCTGGGAAGTTATTTTACTAAAGCTTAGAACTCATCATAGTTCTGATAATCCTTCTTCTGAGGGACTAGCCCATCTTGAGTTTAAGCATAATTCCTTAAAATAGCATAATACCTGAACATTATCTTCTAATAATACGGATAGATGAGGGGCATGTTTGTGGTCATGGAAATATTTTTTAACTCCTCAATTTCTAGAATTAAGGAAACCAGAGAGTCTAGTCTTTTCTTACATACAAAATACGTGCTCATATTTTTCAACTCTCGAAGGTACTCAACCGGAAAGGTTTCAACTAGAAAACTTGGCAGTTTGATTAGATGGTCACAAGGGTCTTTCCAAGTCCACTTCTAGAAATAAATTACATAAAGGTACATCAAACTACTTTAGCCACCTTGCCTAAAGATTAAACAAAGTGATTTTTAGCCTTATGGCTTCCACTTTATTATGTAAAATTGAAATTATGGCAAATCATCATCAGCTATAATATTTCATTATACAATGTGTTATTCTTATAAAGGCAAGCAATTAATACCTATTATAGGTCTGACAAAAAAGATGAATTAAGAATGCTTGTCATTGGAATTAGGTTAATTTATTCTAGTCATAAGGCAACATTTCCAGGTACTTAAATAATAAAATTATTCAATATGAGTATGTTTCAAAAAGTCAACAAAAATACATTTATAACTATATAAATTATTAGAGGACTTAGTTAAGGATGACAGAGTTTTAATGCAGAGTATTCTGACATTAACTAAAATATTTTAAAGTCATGTTGTTACTTTTCTTTGAATCCTTACATAGCAATTAAATCCCAGCAATGACTGGATAGTGAGTAGAAAATCATATTTCAAATCCTTTCAGTGAACTAATAAAAAATTCATGCTGTTTTATAATACAGTATGAGCTGATGCAGAATTACCCTGGATTGGCAGGAGGAGGCTATTCTTAGTACAAAGCAGCTGTGTTTATTAAGTAAAATTTGTCATTGTAACTGCAAGTAGATTTTGATCAAATTTATTATATCAGAAGTATTTTTTATTAATCTTTCAACATGAGAAGGAATTACAAAATGCTACAATGTAAGACTTTAGTTCTCATTTAAATAGTAATTGGCTGAGTGCATTAATTTCTCAATTGATGTGTATAGAAAAAAGATTGGAACATATTATTAAAAAAGCTAAACAACATAGTAATTATGTCAGTTAATTATGTCAATTAATGGAACTTCAGTTGGATATGCACTGGAGAAATGTAAGATAATTAGTCAAAGTTGTCAACTGTCTTACAGTTTTATTGGTATAAATCTTATTTTAGTTTTTGATATTTTATGCATTTTGGAAGAGTCTTCAGTTATATATAATGGGTGATATATTATTTTAAAAACTTCTATTTTATTATATAGAAGCTAAATGATTATAGAATCCTCTGATTAAAATATTGTATTATTGCCTTTTTATCTATGGTGACATATTTATTTATACAAAATTTTAGCTGTCATGACAAAAATAAATATGAAGAATTACTGAGACACCAATTTAAAGGGTAGTATTGGTATTTTAAACTATGTTTTATTGACAAAACTTATTATTTATGTATCATATCAAAATATATACAGCAATGAAAATTGGGCAAAAACACTCATCACATAGACTCATGATTTTAGTACTTTAACAATCAACAGGTATTCATTTGAATTTCACTTCCTTTGAGAACTTGACACATAATTCTTTGAGGATTAAGTGAGATAATATATATGAAAATACCTTATGACCATACAGTACTAAATATTGATAACATTTAAAAATTACATTATATCAATTGAATAAGCTTTCTTTGTGGAAGTGGCAGGAACTGACTTCTTTCCTTTTGTTTGGCCTGTTCTTTCATAACATGTTTAACCAGTAGACAGCTTAGAATGATTTAACAATTCTCTTGTATGAGCATTTAAAGAGTAAGTGTATTTCCCAACTCTCTAGGACATTATCTTTGAGAATAATATAGTAAAATTAGGCCCTATTCCATGACATAAATCATACCAGTAAAGGAAGATTATAGGGTGTTATCTTTGGGAATAAAATAGTATAATTAGGTCTTATTTCATGACATATACATAAATTATAAAAGTAAGGGAAGACTATGAAAAATAGTCTCTCTTCCATCCTTGGTCAGTGTGTGCTGCACATTAATGTTTAATGGCTTCTTTATTTTCTTGGTTCAATTTTATTTGCTCACGAACATGAGCAAGTTATTCCAGGAGCTAGCGCCAGGCAAGCTTTCCCATACACCTCTGCCAGTGCGCTGACCTGCAACACCCCTGGTATTTCATTCCTTGGCCTCTGTTAAGTGGAGCCTGCCAGTCATTTTAAATTGTGCCAAACTGCGTAGTGCTTTTGTGATGTGAAAAACATCCATTAGGTTCTAGTTTGAGTCTACACACCACTTCGTATTGTTTGTAAACAAAGCAAAATCTCAATCTCAGCCTTGAGAGTTGTATACTTAAAAAATATATGTGTATGTATGTATATGTGTATATACATATACTCATATACATACACATATACATATATATACACACAGATTTTTTTTCCAGCTGAGAAATATGACTTAGCATGTGTCTCTGGACCACCCTACAAGTTTTAGCTTTCAGAGGTCACTTGTATTTCGTTTTATTTATTGTTGTAATTCAACGGGATTAAGTCTGCATTTTTCAACTCATGGCAAGTTCCAAGTGGGAGGAGATTGAGGGAGGGACTTACTCATACTTGATAACAGACCTTTATCTCCATGCCCTTCAGCATCCCACAAAGGCTCAAAACAAAGAGTACCATAAATACCTCTAAAGGTAGAAGAACACCATTAGGTTGTTATAGAATTTAGGATGAACCACGGCAACTATAGTCAAGATAATATTTCACAGAGTTGTTATTGAGGCTTAAAATTTTTAATATAAGCCATTTGTAAAGTGTTAATCAAGATAAAAAATATAAAATTAATATATAATAGTGGCTCAAAAGAGTAAAGCAAAAATGGATATTTGTATGAAAGCAGGTAAAAATTCTAAAACTAGAATTTAAAATATCCATAGAAAAAGGGATAATAAAGATAACTTCACATTTCTCCCCTTCTTCACACAAGATTCAAAAGGATGTGCAAGCACATTCAAACCTTTGGCAGTGATGACCTGGAAATAGTGATTTTTCATATTGAAAACAATTTGAAGAATAATATATGCATACTTTTACCTAGTTCATTAAACTGTGCTGAATTAGTTTGCCTGAACATGAAGAAGAGGTCCAGAGAGGGAGAAAAGTAATTATTGCTTAATTGGCATAAAATGATGATGATCATTGGTGTGGATACCCCACAGAGTTAAGATAAGCTCTTCACCCAGAATTTGGTTGGATGTCAAGACTGATGGTACCATGCATCACTAAGAAGTGATGAAACCCTTATGTCTCACATAGTGTAGCTTTTTTGGAAAAGCAGAGCAGGTTCTAAAGCGGGGCAGAAAATGGCTTGAGAGAAAGCCAGGAGGGGTGACTGCCATGGAATTTTATGGTGGTTAGTGGGTGGGCCCAAGATTACTGGGACTGTGTACACACAGGCCAGGGTGTTTGCACAGTTCTAAGTTTAAGCTGGCACCGAAGGAGAAAGCACCCAGGTTTTCTTATCAGCTTGCCCCTATGTAAAGGCAGAAGGGAAAGAAGTCATGGGATTTGAAAACTATCGGCAGTCATGTGTGAAAAATGGAGCTAATTCCATTACAGTGATAAATAACAATGATAAATCCGAATGGTGTTTTCCCTTAAAAGAATTGTCCCCAGTTCCACCATTAGAAATAGGTGCAAGATATGGATGGAATGGAAGGGAAGTTTCCAGTTCTCAGAGTAGTTGTGTTAATGTAGAAGAGAATGACACTTCTGATCTGGGAATAGCCAACACCAAAACCTGACTCCCTGGGGGATGTCCAGCAGGTACAGGATGGAACCCAAGGGAATGCTGTGTAAATGAGTGAGGTGCCTTGGGTGGGTGTCTTGGATCAGGATGGGGGAAATGTAAGTGATTAGAATGATGATGATTAATAAGTGACTTCTATTTTTTGAGCATTTATCAAGTGCCAAGTACAGTGCTAAGCCTTCTAGGAGTAATAGCTCGTCTTATCCCCAGATAACCTGATGAAGTGTCCTCATTTTACAGATAAACAAATTAAGATCCAAAGAGTATTATTAGCAAGACAGTTAAATGGAGAGTCAAGATTTGGACTTATTTAATGACTTACTTAGATTCTGCACTCTTAGCCATTACTTCAAAAAACAGTTGCATGTTTTGTTTTTGTTTGCTTGTTTGTTTTTTATTTTCCACAAAGAAAACAAGTGAACAAACCAAACCAGATACAGAGAACACAATAGTGGTTACCAGAGGGGAAGGGGCTGGGGTGGGAGAAGGGGTAAAAAGAATCCACTGTGTGGTGATGGGTGGAAGCTAACTTTTTGGTGGTGAGCACAGTGTAGTGGATTCAGAAATAAAATATGATGTTGTACACGTGAAACTTATGTGTTATTAACCAATGTTACCTCAGTAAAAAATAAATCTAAAAATATTTCACAATTAGAAAAGTTATGCAATTTCTGTTTTTAATGTAACTCACATTGAAAGCATGCTTTTTAAAATAAAATTTACTGTTTTCTTTTATGTTTATATCATGACTATAGTGACAAAATTGAAGGGGAATGATTTTTCTTTGTTCTTGGAAGTGTGGAACTACTGGGGATCTTTTAGGAGTGGCCTTAGTTGGGGCTGCACGACTTGCCCTTTCTGGTCTAAATTGTAGTCTGATTGTGTCAGTCCCTTACTCTGAAGCCTTCAATGGTCTACATAGAGTCAAGGTTAAATTTGTATCTCTCTAAATTCACATATAATCCAATTTTTAAAATTTAAAAAAATCATCACTTAATATATTAAGTACTACTTTATTGGAAGTTTTCTTTTATTAATAACAGACTTAAACTTCTGAGAAAATGAAGTAGGGGGGCTCATGTAATGTAGTCTGTTGGAATGTATATAGGTTTCAAAAGGTTAATCAGGATATTCAGTTGTAAGATTCATATATTCAAAACAGAATTAAAGATATGTTAAACATTTAAAAAAAATAATCTCTCAAATCTTTTCTCTGATTTAGATCAGAATCTAAACAATGAACAGGATTAATAACAGAGGCATATTTATTAAATGTGCCCTGTGTAGGGAGCACTTCACAAAACACAGCAGGGAACTGAGGGGAAATTAATGTTCCTGTCTAGAAGAATTTATAGTCTAGTCAAGACACCAATCATATAAGAGAACTTGCATGGGGTTAATCACAAAGGGATTGTATAAAATAAAATATATATATATATTCAAATGTGGTAAAATTGTGTTCAGAGAGGGGCAGGTTAACCTAGGAAAGCTTCCTGAAAAGCTCCATTGACTGATCCAAATTTGGAAGAAAATAAATGGTCACAGATGCTTAGAAGAATAGGGAGAGTGGAAAAATATGAACACCGTCACCTGAAATGAACAGAATGTTTGTCGCCCAGCTTCCTCTCCTTAAGGAAACCATCCCTCTCCTGTTGCTTGTGGACTGACATGGGGCTTCCCACTTCCCTATCCATTATGGTAGGTTCATGATCAAGACCAGACCAATCAGGTCACTCCATAAACCTGGCCACAATGATTGGCTAAGAATGGACACTATGGTTCAAGCTGGGCCAGTCAGAAGTTAAACAGTTTGTTTAAGATCACACGAGTAAGTTGAATGCGAATTCAGATCTGCCTGACATCAAAATCAATATTCTATACCAGAGTTTCTCCAATTTCAGTCACAAAGGCTTGTTATAACTGGGCTTTCTGGTTGAATCAGAAGTCATGGTTTCTGATTCAGTTCAGGTTGAATCAGAAAAAATTTCTGATTCAGTAGGTCTCGAATGAAACGAGAGTCCGTATTTCTGAAATGTTTCCAACCAGGTATGCTGGTCCGAGTACTATTTGTGGTGATCACATTGCTCTGCACAGGACCACCTGCATAGAGGAATAATGAAGAGCATGAAATGCTTGTTTTGGTTTAGACATGTAGAATCTAGTTAAAAGAAACGTATGGAAGGCCTTAAAATAATTTTAGGATGTTATAATGGGAGGAGGAAACAGATACAGTAGCAAAATGTTTGGTGGGGGAGGGGGAAACATGGAAAGAAAAACATGAAAGGTCAATGGTTAGGAGAAAGAACAGACTTGTTGACAGCCCAAGAGATAACAATTGGAAGAAAGAGAGCTGAAATAGGCACTAAAAATCATAAGAGTTTCATTTTGACAATTTTTAGCTTAGATTAATGCCCAATTTTTTTATATAGCCATCTATTTTCTAGCCAATTATGATTTACATACTTGATGTCATATTATAAAAATAAATACAACAGCACAAATTAACAGCAGCAAAAACAAGTTCAGTAACAAAAATAGGAAACAAACAGAATGTAGTGTTAAGATCCTTAACAAAATTTGGAATTAGAGCTGACATTAACAAATTGGCATGTGAAGAAGGCTGAGTTGTGAGTGTTATCATGTCAGCACTAGAATAAACTGTTTTAAACCACTTAGATTTTTTAAACATATCTTTCACATACAAATGTGCTGTTTAAACTGCATGACCTAACTTTGTAATTATCTGATAGATTTTTCCATGCATCTTTATTTGGTGACAGTAGTCCTCTTAACCTCTTTAGAATTATTTCTCTCTAAAAGGAACTGATGCTGTCTGTCCCACAGAGGACACTATTAACTATATTTTCCATTATAGTTTATTACAAGATACCGAATTTAGTTCTCTGTGCTATATAGTAGGACCTCATTGTTTATCTATTTTGTATATAGTAGTTTGTATCTGCCAATCCCAAATTCCAAGGCTGAAAGTGAAATGCCCAACTCAACAATGAGATAGTTTTAATATAGTTCAAATGGAAACTATGCTTTGTAACCTGTATTTGAAATATTTCACTGTTTTACTGTCCGTTGCTGGTTTTGGTAAAACTCTAATAGCTGGAAATAAAGCATTGTTGCTAACTAATTAGATTTAAAAGAAAATCGGTTGACTCATGAAATAGGGCATGTTTGGATGTTTACATTCAAACCTCATATAAAAGAAGAGAGATTCTGAGATATTAACTCTACATATAATGAGAGAGCTGACTTCCTGCTTATGTGTTCTATTCTATGCATTGTACCCTGGGTCCATATTTATGCAAGAAATGCATTCTGCTTTGAGCAGGAAAAGACTATGTCTGCCCTGTGTGGTGTGTACATTCTTTATGTCAGAACTGGACAGCTCCAACAAAATGTGGCCTGAAAGCACACTGGCTGAGGTTTTAAATTCCACTTGCATTGCATGTGTCGGATGCTCTTTGAGTGAACAGCTCCAAATGTTAATAGGATAGGGAAGTTTCTTAAGCTTTATTATTATTATTATTATTATCAAATTGTTCATACACATGAAAATAATTAGTTCAATAGTTGTAGGACTTAAAATCTTGAAAGGACAAATGGAAAGAGAAAAAGCAGGAAATAGAAGAAACCAATTAAGTTCTTTGACCTGGAGGAGAATTTCCTTGAATGTGCCAACTTTTTTTTTTTTTTTTTATTGAGTATAGTTAATTTACAATGCTGTGCTAGTTTCTGGTGTACAGCAAAGTGATTCAGTTATATTCTTTTTTATATTATTTTCCATTATAGTTTATTATAAGATACTGAATTTAGTTCCCTGTGCTATATAGTAAGATCTTATTGTTTATCTATTTTATATATAGTAGTTTGTATCTGCTAATCTCAAACTCCTGATTTATCCTTCCCCCTTTTTCCTTCGTGGTAACTATAAATTTGTTTTCTATTTTTGTGAGTCTATTTCACTTTTGTAAATTAATTTGTATCATATTTTAGATTCCAGGTATAAGTGATATCATTCGGTATTTTCTTTCTCTAGCTTACTTCACTTAGTGTGGTGATCTCTAGGACCATCCATGTTGCTGCAAATAACATTATTTCTTTCTTTTTTATATCTGAGTAGTATTCCATAATATATATACCACATCTTTATCCATTCATCTTTCAATGGAGATTTAGGTTGCTGTCATGTCTTGGCTATTGTGAAGAGTCTGCTATGAACATTGGGGTGCAGGTATCTTTTGGAATTAGAGTTTTCTCTGGATATATACCCAGGAGTAGAATTGTAGGATCATATGGTAACTTCTATTTTTACTTTTTTAAGGAATCTCCATAATGTTTTCCATTGTGGCTGCACCAGTTTACTTTCCCACCAACAGTATAGGAGGGTTTCCTTTTCTCCACACCCTTTCCTATATGCTCCAGCTTTTAAAATGTTCCATATCTGTATGACAGGTGATATTACACTTTTATTTACGTGCTTTCATATCTCATTGCTTCAGTGGTCCTTCTGTATGTGTGCCCAGTAGTAATAGGAGGGATTTGCTAAACAGACACATTAGCTAGACCCACTTTTGGAAAATCCTGATTGTATAGATTACAGTTTAACTCAGGAATACAGACTTTAATCTAGCATCACAACCCGCCTACTCACAAGTGATTCTCTTGCAAGAGAATTCCTGACCACTGTCTGAAAACCTGTTATGTCCTCAACACTTTTATTACCAGAAAAGACTTGTATTTGATTTTTTAAGCCAAAAACCAACTGTTTGAATACTAAGACAAACACACCTGTGTGAAACTTATGTCAGCTTTCTCACTGTGTGACAATACAGGGCATAAAAGTGTAAAAGGGTATCCTGGGACAGATTATACCGTATGCTTGGATTCATCTACAACATAGAGAGTTGCTAACATTATGCTAGGTATCAGTTTCCAACTTGCACTGCATAGTTCCTTATGACAGAGAAGAGCTACTGTTTTACACTGAGGCTTTATATGCGATGAAGAAAGTCAAGTATATTGTTTTTATTTAACGGTTACCACCCATGACGTCCCTGTAAAATATCCCTGTGGCTTTAGTTTTTTTTTTTTTTTTTTTTCTTTTAACAAGGCTATAAAACTCCTTGCTGTGGTCAATTTGATCACACCATTTTATAAGCAATAAGGTGCATTTTCTGTACCTATCAGCAAGGTATATCCTTGTTAGATACTTTTTCTTTTTTAAAGAAATTGGCATACAACAAGCTCATCAGATCGCAAATAAACAATGTTGAAATAGCTCGTGACAGTAAGTAGACGTAAATTTTCTAATGAATTAGCCCCAAGTCATAAAATATTTAGTTTGTTAAAGGGAGCAAATAAGTAGTTAAAATGGATTTCCTATGGTGAAATTTGAGAATCATCAAGATAAAGCAAACAGAAACAAAACAGCATTTCATTTTTTTCCTCTTATTTTCCTCCCACTGGAGGGCCTGACTGAAATCCGGCATTCGACATTAAAGCAGCAATCTGCTGCAGAGTGGATGAATTTGTGATAAATGGTCCCTTGAGGTTTATAAAACATATTCTCCATAAAACAAGCCACAATATGTTTCTTCACATTAGTCAGTTCCTGACACTCAGGCTGCTGACGCTCCGGTCCAGTGTTGGTACCTGCCATCCCCAAGCTGTAAACAACTCTTTGTTTATTGCAGCAAAGCTCATACATCCATTTCAAGGTTTTACGGCGATAAAAGGCTGACTGCCTACATAAACTGAAGTGGGCTGCAATGTTGTTATTTTGTTTATTGCTCTTTTACTGCGGTGGTCAAATAGTTCCTTTGAGACCAGACACTGGTTTTCCGCCATCTGCACAGTCAGTGTCAGAAAACTTGTGTCAACTGAGTCACTGTGGAAAATATTTATAATGAGAGGACTAATTAACTGAAATGTTTCCTCTCAAAACTAAATAGGAAAGACAGATGATTAATAACAAATTGAAAATAATCTGCCATCTTTTTTTCTTCTTCCTAGTAGTTAGTAGCACTTGCCTTGGGGACGTTGAGGGGCATAAAAGATGTGTACCCACTGGTCAGGGATCAATTACCCAGAGCTTTTGTCCTGCTGTGTTAATGTTTTACATTTCCACTTGTGACATTCATATCTAAATGCCTCTAAGAAGTTTTTACCACATATTTAGGTTTATGGGCTATAAACTCCTATCCAGAAAGCTCATATTACAATTTGTTTTTGTCTTGAAGTATGTTCTCTGAATCAGCAAGTTCAAAAGGAAAACATAACTTCAAGCAAAAGTAAAATTTGGTCACACAAAGTTATATTCAAGTAAAAGAAAATCTTGAAAGTTAATAATGGGTAGAGGCAATTTGTTTTCTTTCAGCAAAATCATTGCATTTTATTTTGAAATGATGAAGGGATTTCTCTAATAAAAGTTTAAGTATAGCTGGATTTTAAGTATTGGACTCTGGAGAGTGGTTCCATGGTGTGATTGTGACATCATTTTTGGAATCTGATATTAAAGTTTTAAAGATTTACCTCAACATGGAAAGACTGTTGCCTTCTTTGAATCTCTTCACGATGCAGAGCTGACATAAGCCTTGAAGAATTTGATGATGACAGTCTAAGAGTTTACTTTAATAAAATATGTTGTGTTTTTCCTGAGATTTAAAACTTTCAATGGAGTTGATTTTGAATGAAGATAAAATTCATTATGTATATTGAAGGGAGGATAAGTTTATGTCATATTTATTATTAAAATAAAATGTTCACTTACAAACATATTTAAGTATAAAAAACTTCTAATTGAATAATTTTAGTTAAAAAATGTCTTCCTATTGTAAACTCAAAGTTACATTGTACATATTCTGAAATGCTTACAAAACAGGTAAGATAAGAAACTAGGGTTCAGATGAAATTATGTATGAAGTATGGCTTTGACAGCATAGGTAATAGTGAAAGTATTTTTAGTTAGTAATACATTCACACAAGCCTATTAATTCTAGAAAAATGCTCTTAATCCCTTGGTATTTATATAATCACATGGATGATAAGGCAGCTGGAGAGGTTACTGTGCATCATTTTCTGATCTATGTAATGTTATTTGTAAGTATGTGATATGATCTTTATACATACCTTAATCTTTGATCCACTACTGATAAAACAAAAACAAAAACAGAATACCTTACCTGTCGAAATAGGCTGCTTTCGATAAATGGAACTAAATCAAACAGTAAGATACAGTGAGATAGTTGTGTATGCACCTTCTCAATGACTGTGAATTCCACCCCAAAAGAATTTTCTCATCTCCAGAGGATACAATTTAAGGATATTTTTTATGTTAGCATCTAATGAGTTGCTAAGTAAATGGATGATGTATGGATGGATGGTGGATTTCTGAAAATATACATTAGAAGCCATAAATCTGCAGGAGCAGGTAAAGAAATGAAAACCAGTGTCTGTGAGATTTATAGTTATGAAGCACTACATTTTGTTCTGAGAGTCCTTACAAAGTAAAACAGAAAAACATTATGTATTATGTAATTTTCATTGTCCCAAAGAATAAAATGTGTTATTTAGGAGTGACTTTTTTTTTGTTTTGGTACAAGATTATCAAAGAAATATGTAGTCATCTTTATTCTAACGATTTTACGTCAAGCAGATTTCAACAGTTCTTGCAAAAGGTATACAAATATTGTCCATGTAGTCATGGTGGAGGTGGTTTTAAAATCAATTATTCAACAGATTAAATGGCATGCAATTCAATTTGTCCCATTATTAGTGATATTCCCTCGATTACTGATTAAGATGGCATCTTTCAGATTTCTCTACTGTAAAATTCCATCTTCCACTTTACAATTAATAAGTACAGCTAGTTCTACCATAGCACTTATTTTGAAAATACGGATTTGTTCTAATGTGATCAATACATCAGGAAATTAATGGAGCATAGCAATGACATGTTTGTTTATGTGTGATTGCTGTCCTGGAGAAACACCAGGTAAACACAGTAATACCCAGTTGAAGCAAGCCATGTAGAAATATGCAAAACTCACATATGCACACACCTCAGACATTTGCCTGCTACCTCAGTTGGCCACATGTGTTATGAGACAAACCCATCCATATCTGATGTTACAGCTTCCTACCCAATTTCAGATAACCTTTATTGCAGCACTTTAACTCACAAGCTACAACTCATCCAACACCCATAATTAGAAGCAAATTTCAAGTCTTTCTCAAAGTAAAGTGCCATATTTATTGTTCTGTTATGTATTTCTTAATCACATAACATGCTACCATTTTTATTAGGTTCTTATTTTTTTATGTTTATAATGATACATTTATATTTTCCCATAAACCCTATGGTTTTTATAGTACAATTTTGCATAGCATCGTGATTTTTAGGAATACATATCCCATAATAGTAGAACTTATTGTAATATGTTGCAGATGCTTTAAGGGAATGTAACTATCTTATTTTCCATCAAGATCTTACCCATGGATTTTAGCATCGATTGATGATTACTTCCTGGTTATATTAAGGTAGTTGTCTAGCTATCTCCTTCATTTAACTAGTTAATCTTCTCCTGTAAGGATAAACTTTCACTTCTTCCCCTCTTTTTAAAAAAAAAAAAATGTGTAAACTTGTGAAACAGTTTCTTAATTCAATGCATTGTAGTCCTTTAATGCCATTATTTGTTTTGATAATCAAAATTTTCAAATTCTCCTAGTGGAAGTTCTTTTTTATTCTGACTCCTATGTCTCTTTGCCACATTCCCATGATTTTTTTTTAGCTCTTTCTTACTTTCTCTTTCAGCTAGCTATTCCAAGCTTGTTGTGTGTGCTTTTCCTGAATCAGTTCTGGAATCAGAATCTTTTCTTTTTATTGGTTCTTTTTAGTTAACAATGATACTTAGAAACCAAGACTTGCTGCCTGTGCTCATTGCTAAGGGTAGCTGTAGAGCATTGTGAGGGACTCTTGTTTTGAAACACTTCCTTTTTGAAAGACAAAAATGAACGTGTAACAAAAATGCATTTTCTGTGGATGAGATATAATTTTTTGCCTTTAGTTTGTCTTTGCCTTAGTTTTCCATAAATAATAATCATTTTGACATTTTTTTTTCCTTTTAAAAGGATGCTGGGGTATACTCACTCCTATTTCCATCACCTAGACAGCTTTAAATAATGGACTTAGAATAAAACCAACTCTGTAACCCATGGATGTGTAAAATGATATGGGTTCAAATGTCAGGCCACAAGTGATTAAGGTCACAAGAAAAAGATAATTTCACCATAGATTTTATTTTAGATGTATTATCCAAATAGGTTTGTAAATATTCTTGAGTATTACTGAAAACTGACAAAATCAACTTTTCATTGCTATTAGAATAGTTGCGTTTATGCTGAGAAAACAGGTATCTGAATACACTAGTAAAAATAAAAAGGTAAAAGTTTTCTTCTGTTGTCATTGTCATGAAAAAATGCATTTTAAAGCCGACAGTTAAATTTAAACGACTGAACTAGAGTCTTTGCTAACTCTAAACAATCAAATCTTTTAGTATTATCCATGAATCTTAATTTAAAAGAAAAATATTTTCTAAGTATTTGCTTCTCCCTGTCCCCTCCCCATATACACACACAAAATCAGCCCTATTCATAAAAACATATAGGGATAGAAATATGCTTAATTACATTTAAGCAGATTACATTTGATATGTTTTAAAAATTTGAACAAGTGTAAAAATATAATTATAAAAACATTATTTGATCTTGAAATATTGTGGAGGAGCAAGTAATTATTATAAAGGAGTTGAAGATCGTTATTGTGAGTTCTCATTTGCCTTAACAGAAGTCATGATTATACATGCAAAATATATGTTAGTGGTATTTAACTCCTAAATTACAGGATAAGTTGCATGTCAACTTATTTTTATGTACATGCCCATTAGGTGACCAAGATGATGGATTCAAGCATCTATTTGTACAGCACTGATTGTGAATATGTACTAGCCATTGGGCTAAGCTCTGAGAATATAAATTATATAATTTATATAATTTAACTGATATTTTGCATATATTTTAGGATATTTGTTTTTATTTATTTACTTTATCAATATGCTGGTATTCTTATGGTGACAACAGATGTTAACAAAATTTTGTAGGAAGTCTGTAATAGATACAGCCCCACATTAATAGTAGTAGCTGACAGTGTAACACTGATTATGTCAGAAGTTTATATGTTTGATCTCTGTTGATATTCTTACTTGACAACTCTAGGAGGTAGGTTGACTGATACGGAAACTGAGGCACAGAGAGTTTGAATAACTCAGGCGTGAGTGCACAGAAGGTAAATGGTGGAATTGGGAATCAGACCCAGAAAGTCTGGCTGGAGAGTGCATGTTCTTAACAACTTCTCTCTATGGCCTCATAATGAGAAAAAAGAGAAACACTATTGCCAGGGAGATTTAGAGCAGGATTCACTGCACAGATTTGCACCAGATGCCTGGGTCCATGGTGCTTTCATTCCAGTGTATATGTTTGTTGTGGGATGTGATATGAAGGAACTGAAAGTTTTGTAGGGAAGGACGTTGAATCAATGGAAGTTTTGGGTCAGGATGAGTTTTAATTTTTCTGTTTTAAACTTGCCCCTAATTATTATGGATAACTTAAGATATAATGTATAATAAAAGCAAAGTAACTATAATCAAATGTTAATTCACTTGCTAACCACATAATTTTCTGTCTCATAATGCTGTAAATTTTGAATATCTAAGTATTATTTTGAACCAGGCAGAATGAATCATATGCATAGGTAATTATTGTTAAATAAAATCCTATCCCTGATACCATATATCCACATTTTACATGAACTAAAAAGCAAATCATTCTAGTTATTGTTAATAAATTGTCAGAGTGAATCTTCTTATGTTGATTATATTTGTAGGCCCTTAAACTTGATTGGATTTTAAGGCAAATCCTTGAATTAATCTTCTGTTGTTTCATTTCACAATGATTTATATATCCAGTATGGTCTATTTTTTAAATTTAATAATCTTGATGCTTGTTTAATTGTATGACAATGTACAAGCTATTTTTAGCTTTTCAGTGGAGTTACATCTTCCAGTTTACCTAATGCATATGGAATTAGTTTATACTCCTATACTTAATTTTTGTTTGTTAATCGATGTAGCATCTGTACATAATAACTCATGTGTTTTAAAAATAGAATATCTAGTTGTATTAATATCAATTGTCTCCTAGTCTGTTGTCTCTGAGCTGTTTAGGATTCTATTCTTTGGCATCTGTGTCATGAATCCCCATGCCTTTTTATTGGGAGGCATGTGCAGTTTTGTAGCATATTTACCTGACTTAAGGACTGGAGGAGAAATGGCACAGCCTGGAATCAATTAAATTGTTTATTCTTTATTCCTATCTATCCATTCCACGGCTTGGTGATAAATAACACCTTCCCCAATTGTATTTACCCTTAGTCTAATTTATTGTTCGGAAGACCATGAGAGCCAACTTAAGTAAATAAAGTTGCTTTTCAACTGTGAATTTTTATTGAGTAATACTTTTGCTGAGGCAGACTAAAGTGAATAAGAATAATAGTGGAACAGAGGGTGTCAATAAAAAGTAGAGGGTAAAGCATGATTTCCAGACCCAAGATTCTCAAGTTTTGCTGGCTTGCAATCAAGATGAACACATAGATCACAAGACTTTTTCAGGTGCATATAACCTGCTTGCTTTAGCCATCCCCCACTTTTTGAGATTTGCTTCGCTATTCTATCATGGAGAGTCTACAACCAGTAAAAGCCCCTTCTCCTCTACTGGGATACTGTAAATATAAAGAACCTCAATCCACATTGCCAGAAAATAAGCAAGGAGGACATTTATTTTCTTGACTTTTGGGAGACTCTTTTATATAAAAAGTAGTTAAAGATAATTTAGTTAAAGAACAGGGGCCTTGAGTTGAGGGCAGCTAGTAGAAACTAATCTAGAATAACTAGGAATGAAGAAATTGGTTTAAGGGATTTGTTGCATGCAAACCAAAGAAATGAGTTTTGAACGACACCTTTCAAAATTTTCCCCCTAGGATTTCCTAAGATAAATTTTAAAATTATGTACATCCTTGTACGTTGAAAGCTGTCATTTTCTTCATAAGATGCAATAGTGACAATGGATACAATTTTCAGCACTCATAAAATATATTTTTTTAATTATTGCATCTTTATTTAAATGTATCCAATGATATATTTACCCTTTATTAATATGATATCAACAATTATCCATCTTCAAAATATGTATCCAAGCTATACTTGTCAGGGATTGTACATCATTTTCTTTTTTTCATATGTATTTCCTTTTATTTCCCAACAGAATTTTACCTGAATGAAATATAGTATCACATTCGTGAAAGTTTTGATCATTATTGACTTACAGACTAGTGTCCCAGTTCTTTGTATCTTAGAACAATGTTTTCCAAGTAGTGGGGATGTTCAAATCTGAACTGTTCAAAACAGTACCACTAGCTACATGTGTCTAGTGAGCATTTGAAATATGGACAATGGGACTGAGGAATGGAATTTTGAATCCTATTTAATTTTAATTAGTTAAATTTTAAGTAACCCCATGAGATTAGTGACTGTTCTACCATTTTGCTAGTCAAGGCAGTGGGTGCACCCAATGCAGGCTGATTGAAAGGTGGACTTTACACTTGGTAACATGGGAGAAAAGCGATTGTAAAAGCAAAAGCAGGAAAAGAGACCTAGGTGATGACTCAATGGTAGATGAATTCACTAGTGTAGCATTTTTTCAGGAAAAAATATGCTTGGAAAATTTTTGTGGGCTTCCAAAGCAGCCTCCATCTATGTTCATGTGGGGAGAATATTTTTCCCATAAGATTTCTCGAGTGGGGCTTGTTTCCTCAAGAATCTGCACAAAGATAATAAAGAGCCTGCCTAAAGCAAGAAGTAAATAACATCAAACTAGACCTATGTGATTAAAAAGCTATAAATCAACTGCAGACTTGCAGGTTATAACCTGAAATCCTCCATGTTGTTGGTGGGTTTATATCATATAGAAAGTAGTTTGTACTGAGTGTATAATAATTTTATGGCTCAAAAAATGTGTTCTTAGCAAAACTAAGGTTCCCAAACTAAGTAGGAGACAGTTATTTTATGTTTTTCACTGTGGCATCAGGTTACACCAATAGCTATCATAGAAACATATCTAGATACTTTCAGTGTTATTATTATAGGCCTTATTCTGAAATTTGTGAAGAAAAAATATTAGTAGATATTTAGAAGTTCAGTATTTTATGTAGTTTGACAAATCTGATAGCTAGAATGCTAGGTAGTCAAATAACATTTCTTATTTATAAACTGCCTTTATGTGTTAGAATTAAAGGACTGTCAAACAAATACCTCTTCTTCCTGACAGTATCCTTTGAGAGAAAGTTGAGCTACTGCCTTGGAAATAGAAGCATTTGCCTGCAGAGAAGAAATTTAAGATATAAGTCCTAGTATTCTAATTGCTTTTATTATATGCCCACCAAAAATACATCACACTAACTTGTTTTTTAATTGAAGTATAGTCAGTTACAATGTGTCATTTCCTGTTGTACAGCACAATGTTTCAGTCATATATATACATGCATATACTTATTTTCATATTCCTTTTCATTATCGGTTACTATGAGATGCTAAATATAGTTCACTGTGCTATACAGTAGAAACTTGTTTTTTTAATCTATTTTATACATAGTAGTTGGTATTTGCAAATCTCAAACTCCCAATTTATCCCTTCCTACGTCCTTTGCCTCCAGGAACCATAAGTTTGTTTATTGCCTGTGAATCTGTTTATGTTTTGTAGATAAGTGCATTAGTGTCTTTATTCCTTTTTTTCCCTTTTTAGATTCCACATATGAGTGATATCATATGGTATTTTTCTTTATCTTTCTGGCTTACTTCACTTAGAATGACAATCTCCAGGTCCATCCATGTTGCTAAAAATGGCACTATTTTATTATTTTTTATTGTTGAGTAGTATTCCACTGTATGTATGTATGTGTATATGTATATATGTGTGTGTGTGTATACCTCTTCTTTATCCTGTTGTCTGTCAATGAACATTTAGGTTGTTTCCATGTCTTGGCTATTGTATATAGTGCTACATGAACACTGGGGTGCATATATCTTTTCAAATTTGAGTTCCCTCCAGATACATGCCCAGGAGTGGGATTGGTGGATCATATGATAAGCCTATTTTTAGTTTTTTAATGAATCTCCATAGTGTTTTCCATAATGGCTACACTAAAGTACATTTCCACCAACAGTGTAGATGCGTTACCTTTTCTCTACACCCTCTTCACCTTTTATCATTTGTGGACTTTTTAATGATAGCCATTCTGACTGGTGTGAAGTGATACCTCATTGTAGTTTTGATTTGCATTTCTCTGATAAATGGGAGGAAATATTTACAAATGATGTGACTGACAAGGGTTTAATTTCCAGAATGTAAAAACAGCTCATACAACTTAATAACAAAAAACATCCCACTCCAAAAATGGGCAGAAGCCCTAAACAAGCAATTCTCCAATGAAGACATACAAATGGCCAATTGGCACATAAAAAAAACACTAACTTTACTTATTTTACTATCATATTCTATTTTGTCTTCCCAGTTCGCCTCTATATTTTATTTCATCCATAGTTACAAGATTTAAAAATAGTAACAGGAAAAGTTTCTAGTGCAAAAAGGAAAGGAAAGTAGCCAATATTATACTGTGAATTTAAGTTGATAATTGCTTGTTAGTTCTTGTCTATGAATTCTCAATGTGAGATTGCTGGTTATTAGGACATAGAATAATGTCTCTTAATGAGAAAATAGTTGACTGCTTCAACATATGTTGAACTCATGTGCTAAAAAGACTGTGAGCCCTTAAAAATAACACATGTTCCATTCAAAAAAATTATTTCTTCAAAACGATTTTTGACCAAATAAGATATTAACTTCGTGAAGGATGTACATTATTCATAAGATTATGTTTCCCTTAAGATTTTTTGATTTTATATATGATAGTGTTAGGAAAGTTTTATTTTCCTATTTTATTAATTTATAGATAGATATGTGTATATGTGTATGTGTGCTTCAGATGTAGTTCTCTAAATTTAAATATTACAAAACAGTAATAGCTGACTATATCATTGTACACTGAACTGCATGTCAGACCTTATGCATTTAGGTTCACAGCATCCTAATAAAGTTAAATATTATTATTGGCATCAGTTTTTAGGTGGGGCTACAGAAGCTAATGATCAAGCATTTGTGTATGTTCATAGAAATGGTAAGAGGCATAGCCAGGTATCAAACCTAAGTCTTTAGTTTCCGAAATCCAGGCAGTTAATCTACAACCCCCCTGGACCTAGAAACCAAATTAAATGAGATTATATCTTAAACCTCAGTTGATTCTCTTACTATTACAATTAGTAATATAGTATTAGCAATTACTGTTACTGTTAGTGTAACTGATAATTCTAAGTAATATTTTCCACTTATTTCACAGAAGTGGGGGTAGTTCCTAATCACAGAAAAAGTATAAAACTTGATAGTTACCATTAATTGAAAAAGTTCAGTTCATCACATTATTTGTATAAATAAATGCATTATTTACTTATATGTAATTTCAGTAAACACAATGATTCTTGCCTGTTTTGTTTATTAATATATACAAGATTACTAGATCAATATATACCATACTGTAGGCATTCAGTAAATATTTCTGAATAAATGAGTATTTTATCTTTCCAAATATGAGGACATTTTTCATATGTTTTTGTGTGCCAAATATATGTGTAACAATTATGTTATATAAGTATATAAAATAAATGCAATTTTGAACCAATAGAACTCTACTTGAAAGCAGGTGAAGTCAGAGTTTGCACTCCTAATTTTTATTCATAGAAAAATTTCAATATAGATTTAATTTTATTTATTTTTAAATATTTTAATTTATTCATTATTTATTTATTTTGTATCACATTTTAGTAGTTTTTTGGCTGGAGGGGGAGGCAGTTAGGTTTATTTATTTTTAATGGAGGTACTGGGGATTGAACCCAGGCTTCGTGCATGGTAAGCATGTGCTCTACCACTTGAACTACACCTTCCCCCCATAGATTCATTTTACAGTGGATGTCCTTGCACTAATATTTATGTCTTATAAACAAGATGTCTCTCCAAGACGCTTTAAGTGTTATTCCAAATCCCCCACCGATTGCACTGCCTCCAAACAAATGTAAATTTGGTAGATGTGGATGTGATATGTTGTCCCAAGTTCATAGTTGCTTCAGAACATGCTATGGACTGATTTTTGTCCCACTGAATTCATACAGTGAAGTGTTAAACCCGTTGTGACTATATTTGCAGATAGGACCTACAAGATGTAATTAAGTTTAAATGAGATCATGAGGGCAAGGTCCTAATTCGATGCGATCAGTGGCTTTATAAGAAAAGAAAGAGAGATTTTTCTCTTTCTTTACCTGTACCAAGGAAAGACCATGTGAAGACAAAGTGAGAAGGTGGCTGTCTGCAAGTCAGGAAGAGAGGCCTCACGAGAAACCAGTCATGCAGGCACTGTGATCTTGGACTTCTAGCCTCCAGAACTGTGAATTTCTATTATTTAAGCTACCTAGCATGTTGTATTTTGCAGCAGCCTAAGCACAGTGAGAGGACATTTTACATTTTATTAGTTAAATAGCAGAATTTATTTTAGTGTAGTTATCCTCACCTGAAGTCAAAATTAGCAGCAGGATGTTTTGACTTCTTTATTTTTAATGATGGATACATTACTTTTGTTTTTACACTTATTCTAAAGGAAATCAATGGCTACATACAGTTTTACTTGTAAACAAATATTTTGAAGTCACTTTCTTAATTTATTTGTACAGATAAGTATAGTTGAAAAATATTGGGGAGTTTATGAATTAATTTTTTCTTACTGCTCTCTCCGCTTGTTTATATTAAAGGGATAAAATCTGGCTTGTTTGCTGAAGAATGAATACCTCCATTATGACTGCAGAGCACAACTGAGAAAAGAAAGACTGCAGTGGGAATAGTGGGAGAGTTGCAGAGCTAGGAGAAGTGTTGCTTGGGACAGATGACTGGTCATTGATACCTAATGTATCAAGGCAAGCTGGAAATGTGCATGCCTTCAGGAGAATCTAGGCTGGCAACACAAGTGTTGATGAAATTAGCCTCTTTACATAGAAACATGCAGTGGTAAATCATAGCAATTGCTACGTGATTCCTTAGAGAACACTGTCAATCCAGGCACACTGTCTCTTGGACTAAAATGCCATGAGATGTGCTTTTGAAATATTACTGTATATTTCTTAAATGTTATAATTTTTAAGACCTACCACTCTGATTTTATTTTTAAACCACAGAGAGATTTTGATGAAGCATGTTCATTAGGCTGCATTAATTATACATGCAACAACCATGAAACAGGTGTTTGGCTGTAAGAGGGGTATTTAATCAAAAAAATTGATCCTAAACTAGTATTTCATATTCTATCCTTATTTATGAGCTCCTTTACAGAACATTAATAACAATTATGTTTAAACACCAGTCTCCTCTTTGGGAAATACTCCTTTTAGATAAAGGCTGTATTTACACTATAAAACAATATTTTTATAGACATATTTTTAGAAGATTTTTTTGATGTTCCTCAATTTTGTTCAGTTTTACTGTGCTTAAAAGAATTCAAACAGGCTCTTAGACTAAAAAATCTGAAAATTATCTGAAATTCACTCAAACATATACCATGGTGTAGATTATAAATTTGAACTGAAATATTATATGATTGTTCAGGTTAAATCCTCACTTCTCCACTGGTCACAGTGCCTTTACAGTTAAAAGATTATCTCACCAAATCAATCTGTTATGTAGGATTTGGAGTCAACTTTCCTGCTATTACTTTTAAGTGGCAGAAATTTCAAATGTTCGGGCATAGGGAGGTAATCAAGTATTATTTCTCCAGGAAAAAAAACAAAAAACAATTTTTGCAAATTACACCAGGTGTTGAGAAGTCATTTTGAACAAAGGCAAACAGATTTTCTCAGCCTTTAATGTAAAAGGCTCTCCTATAAGCTTTGTGTAAATTTTAAATTATCATATCTAAGTTCAACTGAGGAGGATTCTTGTGAGCCACACAGCTAAATGGCTTTGTATTTGGAGCCACATGTTTTCCTGTCCAGAGATTTGCAGACATCGACTCTGGCACTGGGTTACAAAGAATAATTGCTTCAGGGACCCCTTAGTGTTTGAGTTCCAAAATGGCACTCTTCCTCTAATGTCCACAGCTCATGGAGAAGCAACAGGAGGAGGTAGTAAGTCCGGAAGAGCAGGGTTTAACTGGTTGAAGCCATGTACCAGCTGTAACTTTTCTTTATACCTAATCTTTCAGTATTCCTGAAATATTATATCTGAGTATGTGCACACGCGTGTGCGTGTGCATGCTCACACACGCACACACACACATCCATTTTCTACCAGTACTTATGATGTTTATGGGTCAAAAAGACAATATATACTAAGACCCATGCACTAAGCTCTAAGAGGCTATTTACAATGGAACTAGCTTTATTTTTATCCTTTAAAATTTTTACCAAGCACTTTATTTGTCGTATAATAGTTAAGTGCTAGGTGCTTGAAACTCTTGGTTTTATTTTATTAGGTTATTTTGTAACATGTTTTGAGTCATTGGAATTTTGTAATCTTAGTAATAAATGTCTAGAGCATGCTACCTCCCCCAAAAGAGAATTCACAGGTCATTCGATTTTGTGGGGTTGCTTTTCCTGTAGGGGAAATGAGAGAGGAGTTCTATATAACTTTTCTTGCTGAATAGAATGACCCAGATTTGTTGTATACTGTCAGAACTGCTAGAGGATATTTTTACATTGCCATTTTGTCCTCAAGAGTTATCTAACTGATTTCACCGTATGAAATCCCTTTCAAGTTTCTTGTCTGACATTGTGGATATGCTATTGGATTTGTAGTATCAGAAAGCTGGAAGGCAAGAGGTAACATTTAGCTGAAAATAGGAGGTATGAGTTCCTAGTTTCTGGTCATTATAAAAAATCTGAGAAAAGGAAAACTAGGAATATATCTTTTTACCCTACTCATTAATTATCTTGTAGAAACTAATAGGATTTATTTTAATTATTACAAAATAAATTTTTAAAAATTCTTAAATTACTGTGATAGTCCCCAGTTTGAAATTAGACAAAATAATGTGAATGATGTAAACATAAATTTTAACCTTGACCATGCTATACATAATTGCCTTCTAATTTCTTACTCTAATTTGATGAAATGAAACATCTTTATTTCACACTCAGTTTCCAATGGACTAATTGTCATACATGGTGCTTAATTTGTCCCTACTTGTACCTAATTAAGAGATATGATAAGTGAATTCACCATTCTCTGCAAGTGAGATGTACAAGAACATATGTCAGGCTCTTAGCTTCCCCAGTAAAACATTATTCATGATTTATATACCTGACAGGTAATTAAAAGAAATTAATTTTTAAAACATAAAATTCTTATCCTTGAATTTCTCACTATTAGTATCAAATGTAAATTATTTTTCAGACAAGCAGTACTAGTACTTTTGTAGTGCTATTGTGTTCTGTTTACTGAAGTAGAACAATGTATTTCAGTTTGAGGTCACTAAGTCCTATTGCCTGTCTGAAATTTCTCTCACCTCGTCACTAAGTGGTTAGGGAGTTTATACTTGTGTATTTTACTGGTAGAAAACTCACATTCTAATTTATGTCTAAAACCCTGTACCTTAGAATACATTGATCTCTTTTAGCATATAGAAGAATAAAACTGTTCTCTCTCATTGACCTACATACCGTATCTAAACACTAATTTTAAATCCAAAATATTAACACTTAGAAGTGGAGAATTACATGAGGGAATAGATTAATGGCATTAACTTTTAATTTGGACAACAAACATCCTCACTTCTGTCTCTCTACACTGTACCCTCATCAACAACTTTAATACCATCATATGTGAAAGAGAGGTATTATATAAATGAATAAGTAGATAATGATAACTATTGATGTTGATTTTATATACATATATGGTATATAATTATATATACATATGATTACATTGCACAAAATGTTTTATTTTATTGATTTGAAAATTAGAATAAAAATAAGAATCATAACACCTACATTGTACTTTTTTCTGGTTTTCTAGCTAGCAGAAGTCAGTATCACCAAATGTTTTATCTTTTTATGGTAACAGAAGACCAAGAGGTGCTTTGTTTGTGGACCCCAGGGGCTTTATCATTAGATACTCAGTAACTTTCATATTTAGCATATTTCAACAGATGTGGGGCAAAAATAAGTCGTGTTTTTCTTCTCTCAAAAGTTCATGGGATTGGTATCTGAGAAAAATACATTAACAGCAAGCATCCATTGAGATTCTACTTTCTGTTATAAATTTGGTGCTCAGTTAAAAGTGATATAAGCCAATGGCTCTGATCTTGACAGACCTATAAATCAGAGATAGAGTTTGAGAAAGTATGAGCTAAAATAAACCTTTAAGTAAGAAAACTCTGTTTTCTCTTTATTTTGTAATTTTCAAGTGATTGTACTACATTAAGTTCTGTGTACTAATACCCTAGTCTCTTATCTTCAGAAGATAGTATGATAAATCATCAACAATTTATTGTGAATTCATTTAATCCTTCCTTTTATTCCTAGTTTCCAGAGGAAGTTGAATTTTTTATAAAAGTATAATTGATTTACAATGTTGTCTTAGTTTCAGGTGTACAGCAAAGTGATACATATTGTTTTTCATGTTCTTTTCTATTATAGGTTATTCATTTAATCCTTCCTTTTATTCCTAGTTTCCAGAGGAAATTGAATATTTTATAAAAGTATAATTGATTTACAATGTTGTCTTAGTTTCAGGTGTACAGCAAAGTGATACATATTGTTTTTCATGTTCTTTTCTATTATAGGTTATTACAAGATACTGAATATAGTTCACTGTGGTATACTATAGGTCCTTGTTGTTTACCTATTTTATATATATGGCAGTGTGTATCTGTTAATCCCAAACTCCAAATTTATCCCTCTCATTCTCTTTTCCCTTTGGTAACTATAAGTTTGTTTTCTATGTCTGTGGTCTATTTCTGTTTTGTAAATAAGTTCATTTGTCTCCCTTTTTAAAATTCCACATATAAGTGATATCATATGATATTTGTCTTTCTTTGTCTGACTTAATTCACTTAGTATAATAGTCTCTGAGTCTATCCATATTGCAACAAGTGGCATTATTTCATTTTTTATGGCCAAGTAATATACCATTGCACACACACACGTGTGTGTGTGTGTGTGTGTGTGTGTGTGTGTGTGTGTACACATATCCTTTTACTTAATTGTTGGATTTGGTTTGCTAGTATTTTGTTGAGGATTTTTGCATGTATGTTCATAAGCGGTAATGACCTGTAATTTTCTTTTTTGTGACATCTTTATCTGGTTTTGGTATCAGAGTGATGCTGGCCTCAGAATGAGTTCAGAAATGTTCCTTCCTCTGCAGTTTTTTGGAATAGTTTCAGAATGATAGGTGTTAACTCTTCTCTAATTCTTCGGTAGAATTCACCTATGAAGCCATCTGGTCCTGAACTTTTGTTTTTGATTGTTAGGAGGTTTTTTGTTTTTTGTTTTTTGGTTTCTGATTCAATTTAATTATTGGTAGTTGGTCTGTTCATATTTTCTATTTTTTCATGGTTCAGTCTTGGGAGATTGTACATTTCTAAGAATTTGTCCATTTCTTCTAGGTTGACCATGTTATTGTCATATAGTTGTTTGTAGTAATCTCTTATCCATTGCATATCTGTGGTGTTCGTTATAACTTCTTTTTCATTTCTGGTTTTATTGATTTGGACTCTGTTTTTTTTCTTGAGTATGGCTAAAGGTTTATCAATTTTATTTGTCTTTTCAAAGAACAAGCTCTCATTTTCATTAATCTTTTCTATTATTTTTATATGTTGACTTTGTTTATTTCTGTTCTGATCTTTCTGATATCTTTCCTTCTGCTAACTTTGGGTTTTGTTTGTTCTTCTCTTTCTAGTTTGTGTGTGTGTGTGTGTGTGTGTATGTATCTATTATAGATTTTGTTGTTGTTACACTGAGGTTTATATATAACAATATTTATATACCTATGATTGTTTTAAGTTGCTGATCTCTTAATTTCAAATGCATTTTAACAGCAATCCACAGTTGCATGTAGAAAAATTAACCTTAGATGAATGACTTCCATTTAATTTCTACTTAAAAAAATGAATGCAGAAGTACTTTTCATTTATACTAGATAATCAAGCCTCTGTTTTATCTTTGATGAGAATGTAGGGCAATTTGATAAGAGGGAAAGAGGAAATGGGAAGAAAAAGTTGGTGGGGCAGGGACTAGAGGACTTATATGAAGCTTAAAAAAGCTAATGGGAGAAAATGCAAGACAGCTGAGAAAGATCATACAAAAGGATTGGTAAACGTATTAAGGAACAACTTAAGGTTAAAAACCAGGGTTAGAGTCCTGAAGTATGAGCATAGAAGGTAAATCTTTGTTTTGCCCAGGGGTTGCAATTTCCACATGGTAGAAAGAAAGAAAGATAAATAATTTGAAGATACTAACAAGAGAGCTGAAATAATCTAGAATAGATAGAATATAAAGTGAATAGATGAGGGAACTAACAGAATTATCTATCTCCACAATAAGTAGGGGTATAAAGAAAACAATTAGATGTAAATATGATATCAAAAGTAGTACTCATGAAAGGAGGAGAGTACAAATGCAGTATTGTTAAAATGCAATGCTTTTTCATATTTAAATTTTCAAGTGAAAAAACACTTAGTTAACTAAGCTATTGAAAAATATCTTTTGAAAATTTTCTAAGTTTCAAAAACCATGGAAGATACAGAAAAAATGGGCCCTATGTGAACTTTGTTAACTATTTTGAAAATTTATTTTAGTAATATGAAATATTACTAGCCTGGAAAACTTTGCGATTCCAGAAAGTAAAGATGTGGAAAAATACACGTATATATGATGCATGCATATCCAAAGGATACAGGAGACAACATGAAAGAGCATCAGATGGCTAAAGTGGGAACAACCTCAGCCATAAAATAAATAACCATATCATTGTATTATAATCAAAAGAGTAAAATATCTATATCCGCATATGAGTAAATACCTGAATAAACAATTAAATGTGAGAGAATGATGACTTTTTCTTATGGAAGAACTCTAATTAGTAACTGTAGAATGAATGAGGAAAATAGGATATCACCATTTTGGCACCATGTTAAAAATTGTTGCAGGAAAAGTTCTCTCGTGGATCCTAAGAAGAGTGAGTGAAATTTACATGGAAACAGTTGATTTACGTAGTCTTACACTCTCTCCCCCTACATTTACATGTTTATGAAGGGAAAAAAAATGTAAGTTTACAGTGGAGAATCCTAGCAGATAACACCATAGGCATGATATCAAAATTAATTTTACCAGAAACACATATTAACATCATATACCCCCAGAGTAATACGCTGAGAAGGGCATGTTGTCTCTGTGGAATCTTTCCCAATAATGCATAATTTCAATCTAATAATGAGGAAATATGACATGTACTCAAATTAGTATACATTCTAACTATGTATTAACCAGTACTCTTTAACAGAGTCACAGTCATGAAAGATAAGGAGAGATTCAGGAAATGTCACAGATTGGAGGCAACTCTGGAGACATGACAACGGAATACAGTGTAGTAGCCTGGACTGGATCCTAGAGCAATACAAAAAGCAAAACAAGCAAAAAACCCATAATACATTAGTGGAAAATTGGAGAAATCCAAGTTAAGTTCTCTACTTTGCCAAATAATATTATGCTAACGTTATTTTCTTAGTTTTAAGCAATGTGCTGTGGTTATATAAGATTGTATATGGGAAAGCTGGATGAAGGATATGAGTGTTCTCTGAACTATTTTTGCAACTCTTTGTGAAGCTAAAATTATTTCAAAATTAAAAAAAAAAAATCACCAAAGCTTTAATAGTACCTGCCCCCTGCCCTTGCCCTTCCACTCTCCTGGATTCATAGAGAACCAACACATTCTTCTATGAAATGTTAATGAACAAATGTTGCTACTAGCAGTCAATTCCTTTTGTACTGTAAATTTGTTTTTTTAATGGTACTTTGATTTGACATCACTTATTTATACTGTCTGAGGAGTAATGTGAGTAAAATTATGCTTATAAGACCTCAAGGCTATGGACACTGAGTTATTGACTCTCTCTTTTTTTTTTACATTCCTAATTCTTGTTGGTATTTTTCTGCTTATCCATCGATCTCTCTAATTATAGGATTAGCTAACTTTTAAAGGGTATTATAAAATATAATTTCATTATGACTCTTACAATTTTATACTGGTTTAACACATTCCCTTTCTCAGTATAGCAATGACCCATGATGTGTAGATCGATTAAACCAATATGTGTTTGATTACATGAAACTATAACTGGGTAGAATCTACAACTGTAATTTGCTCAACTTTCTGCTTCTCTGTTAGAGAAAGATGCAGCTTTAGAGTATGCTTTCTTTGAGTCATGACCTGCCTGGTGAGAGCTACAAAAAGTGTAAATTTTATAGGAACCCAATGCTTCCTAACACACTTTATTCTGGCTTTCTGAAGGTATCTCTTTCAGTTGCTTCTTGATTACCCACTGGTGACAGGTGGGAGCTTCACAGATATTTGACTCAGCAGCTGATGTGTCTATCCTTTGAGCACACAATTGGCAGCTTGGCATTCAGCATTCTTCAATGATCAGTGGAGCTCTAACAGGATCTCTTGTTTTATGCAGCATTTTCGTGAAGACTTCAATATGTGTGCCAGCTGAAAAAAATATCATATATAATGAGCCCTAAACTTTAAATCTAGTGAAGTCTAATTGCCTTTCTTTGGAATGCTGTTGCTGCTGACTATAATGGCACTTCTGCAGTACCTTACACAACTGAAGGAATTTGAGTTAGACTACCTTAATCACATTGAGAAGCCAGAGTAGAGGGCATTTGTATTCTTCTAACAGATATATTACTTGCTACTCAAACTTGAATGCCTGTTTCTTGTAAAGTTTTGCCTCTTCTTCTTTGGCAAGCCCACAATTTCTGAAAGTATCCTAGCATCTCTAGCTGTGACGGTTCTTACATTAAGACTGACATGGTGTCTGAACAGTGCAGAATTACGTGATGTGTATTTAAAGCCAAAATTGTAGCACAAACACCAGTGTTAGGATTCAGTACTTTCTAGGTACTCAGCAGCCCCCGTCTCTCACCCCTTTTAACACTAAAAGCAGAGCTCATGTCCAGCTTCTGAAACAATAGCTAAAGTGTAGTTTGTTTTGGGGTGGAGAAACAATGTGACAGAGGCAGTAGAATGAAATAATTAAAAAAAATGAATTAAAAGTAAGAACACAGATTTTAGCTTACACTTCCCCAGTACTTAGCTTTATGTCTGTGGGGAAGTCATTTTAAAGTTCTCAGTCTGTTTCCTTCTTTGAAAAATGCTAATAAAAGGAACTGTCCTCTGGACCTCATAAGGTTGTATTATTAATGAATTTGGAAGAGTTGCTGTGTAAAATGGAAAATCCAAACATGCTTAAGTTGACATTGCTGTTGTTTTGCTCTGAATTGACATAGTTCTGGCTTCTACCTCTAAGTTCTCATCTTTGGCAGTTTTCACGAAGAGTTCCTGAATGTCCAGCATTTCTGAGGCAGTAATACCAGGCAGCAGTCAAATTAAACTGCTCTTATTTATTACTGAAATTAAACTATGCAGAAGCATACTGAGCAGAAGAAACCTAAGTTTTCCCTCAGATAGAGGTGGATTTTTTCTAATTTTTTAAACTTTTAAATGAAAAAAAAAAAAGGTTATAGAGTCAATTTTAATATTGACCTAATAGTGGCTTGCAGTGACATTCACTTTCAAACTACTGACTTGTAGAAAGAAGAGAATTCAACATATTATATCATCCTTATTTTAGCAGTAATCTCTGCTGGCTCTGGACTTAAAAATCATCATTTCAGTGAGACTTTCTCTGTACATCTTTTCCAAAATTATAGTTGTTTTCCTTACCCCAGACACTTACTTTTCCCTTCTTGTCATTGTTTTCTTCCCAAGCATCTAAAATTATCTCACTTAATATATGTTATATTCATTTGTCTTATAATTTAATGTCTGTCTGACCAACCAAAGTATAAATGCCAGGAGGTTAGACAGTTTTGTCTATCTTTTTACTGGTATACCTTCAGCACCTATGGCAGTGCCTGGTGTAGTAGCCTCTCAAAAATACTTGTTAAGTAAATGATAAAATGCAAAAAAAAAAAAAAAAAGATTAAATATATTTTTTCCATCTCCATTTTCCTCCCTCACTAAACATTTCAAATCTCATTAGTTGCTGTTAGGAACCTTAATGTTAAAAATACCCAAATTTGAATTGATCCTTTTGGTCTCATTTAATATTTTTGGGGAAGTGTTAATAGATTTATTATCTGAAAGTGCAGTCACTTTGAATGTTGCATTAATTTACAAACAAACTTATATGTCCATTTTTGCTGCACATGGCTGAGTTGGTAATCCTGATATGTATGATACAGTGACCCAGATTAATCTACTGAATTCATTAAACTCTTCAAACCTTCCTAGGAAGAAAGACTTCCTTGTGCTACTCCTGTGTCCCAGTGAACTCCACACTCTTCAGTCTCCAAATAAGCCATTCTTTTAATTTTCTTCATCATTATACACTGGTCAGTTGGTCGTCCCCATTAAAAATGTTCAAAAAGAAAGTTAATATTTTGAAAGAACCAAGATTGTTAATGATTAAAGTTTTCAAAGCAAAACAAATAGACACAACAAACAGAACGTAATGAGCTGCCCAAAGCAGTGTTGAGAATATATATACTGAATCTTTGACCATTTGCTGTGTATATTTTAGAAGGAACACTGTGTATGTTTTAGAAGAAATGTCTTAAAGGAGGTATTAAATGCATTACTTAAAAATCTCCTTCAAAATTAAGATTCTGTGATTTTATTATATGTCATGTTTTTCTCTAAATTATACTCAAATGGATATTTTATGAATCACATACATTGTATGCAAGATAACTGCAGTCAGCAGTGTAAGATAATTACCTATTAAGTCAGAAATGATTTCAGAAATGAGTTTTTTAAATATAAGAGTATTTCAATGCTAATTAAAAATACCTACATATATTATACTATTCTTTTTCAATTGTGTGTGCAAGGGTGTGTGCATGAATACTGTTTCTTTTGGGGAGGCTTACCATAATGGAATAACTGAATTTGAGAGATAATCTCTTTCTTCTAGATTTTTCCAATGATTTCTTTGCAAAAAACATTTGAAGTGGCAGGGAATGTCAAGTAGTGGTGTGAAAATTGTGCCTTCTGGTGTTAACTTTTGCTTCCTTCTTGGGTGCTAAAGATCAGATAGTATAAAACCTTAAATTTGCAAAGAGCTAAATTAATTATAATAAATACTAATGTAGTGCATGGATTTTGTATAGGTTTCCCCTTGTAATTTGTGTATACTGCTTAAATCTGCATTTATCAAATTTGAATTCCTTCTCTTTATCATTTTCTGTCATACTTTGATTATTGGTATAGTTACAGTTTCTTAATATAATCTTGTTTAATTTTCAGGCTGTTGGATTTTTTTTTCCCTCTCTCATGTTTTAAAGAAGTTTTGATTACTTTGACAATATTTATTTAAGAAAACTGTCCTTGCTAATTTGAACTTCAATGTGAATGGTGATTTTTTTCCCCTAGGTTGTGATTAATTTCATAGCAGAAAACTGATTATTCATTAAAATCAAGCTGCAAATCCATTCTTATTGGTTATTCTATACCAGTGGTCCTCAACTCTGCACGTTAGAATCTACTAAGGAGCTTTAGAAGCATAGAGATGTCAAAAGTCTATACTGGACTAATTTAAATCAGGATGAGGTGGGGCCCTAAACAAGAGTTCTTTTTTTTTTTTTTGGTTTGTTTTTCAGTTCTTGGGTGATTCTAATGTGCTTCCCGGATTGATAAGTAGTAATCATCATCCATGATGAATTTCTCAACAGAGTAGTTAAAGGGTATCTTTTTTTGTAATTTCAGTTAGAAAAAATACTTAAACTCCAGGTTTGTTTATATATCCTGATAAATGCTGTTTCCTAGTCAGTATTAAGGAAACATCCATATCTCATCTAATCTCATTATTCTCAAACATAACTTCCCTTTTCTTTTAACTTCTCCAGATAGTTTTTTTTCTTATGTGCTTTCATGTAATCAAATTGTCAGTATCATTAACAAGTGATGTGAACTTTAAGCCAAGTTAACTCTCCTAGGTGTGACAGATTAGCTAGTTCAGATCTTCTTTATATGAGAACTCAGATTGTCCATGAATCCTGTGGAATTGTGAATTTGTATTCATTTTTCCCCTGAGGAAAGGAATTATACATTTTATTAGGTTCTGAAAGAAGTATGTGACCTTCAAAGGAATGAAATGTCTCAGGGATATGTGATTTTGGATGCATTTCATTCTAGAACGTTAATTTTCTGACTCACAAAAGGCTTGCAAAGATAAAATGAGATAAATTTGTACAAAAGGAAGTATGGAGTATAAAAATATATCATGAAAACTATGTTTTCATGAGAGACATCAATTATTAAAAATGTATGTATTTGGTGACTTAAAAAAATCTATTCTTGGGGGAAAATGGTGGTTGTCTTGAAAAGAGCAGATTTGCTTAGGCGACGCAGGGAAAAGATGGGTGTCCCAAGCAATATGCCAAAACTAATGACGAGACTGTTTGTCCCCAGGAAGCTCTACCACCACAAATAGGTGGCAGAATTTTAAAAGTTAACAATTTATTTTAAAAGATATATCTGCAGTCTGTTAGATGGCTTTGAAAAAATGTCTATTCTTCTCCATGTGAGAGAAAATATTACAAAAAATTTCCTCAGTAATGAAAAATAATGGCAAAGGCAAGAGAGAAGTGAAGTAAAACATGGGGGCCTTAAGTAAAAAGATGAGTAGTCTTCAAGCATGTTTGAAAGTCACACCTCAGGTTGAACTTACCACTGAGTGCATATTGTTCCTTTAATCACAATAGCTGATGCCTGAACTTAGAACCAAGTTCGTTTCTATTTAGCAATTACAGAGCAGCTGTAGAGGATTTGATCAATTGGAGGCATTTTCCAAGTGGATTTCAAACATTTTTATTATTCATTCTTGATAACAGCCCATAAAATTAATAATGTAGACATTTTTTCAGAAAAAAATATTGTGTCTCTAACTTGGCCACTATGTTTGATAGTGACTTAGATATTTTAAGGATTATATACAGACTCAAAGAAAGATAGATATCAGCTGAGTTTATAATCTTTGATTGTCCCTAGTGATCAAAAGTTAGTGGGTTTAATCATAAATTTTTCATTGTAAAACCTCAAGCTTCATTTGTAAAATGAAGGGTAAAAGTATAATGGCTGGGTAGACTGTTCATTTTCATTAACCTACCTTGAGTCTGTCTGATTTTTGTTTGGTAATGGTTTATAATATTAACTGAGATATATAGTCAGCTGGCCAGCCTTTTATTGGGGGAATGGAGGCCAGAGAAGATTCTGGTTTTTGTTTTGTTTTTATATTTGTTACTGTGAACATTTTAATTGCTGTTTCTAAGATAATACTAATTTTTCTTTCCACATTTTTCCTTGTATCTCAAGCTATACAATATATATAATAGTCAAATAATTTGAAATCTTGGTTCATTCAAAATAACCTATGCTTAAAAAGTACTATTTCTTTTTTATGTTACGGATTTGAGGAAATATTTGAAATAGAATGGTTATGTGACCTGCTTTGACCCAGGTGCAGGGAAGACTTTCCTTAATGACAAGTGATGGGGTTATTGTTAGGATATATGAGGCTAATGGCTGATTTTTTTTTTCTTTTGGTGTGCAGAGGCAATTACTGTGTTTTATATTGTTTATTATCAATTATATTGATATTTTTTAATTAAACTTTTCTCTTAATGCTTTGCACTTTATTTTGGTCACCTGCTGGGACATTAGAGGAAATAATAACTTTATTATAATATGTTGAGCCTCCTTTCTATTAAAAACTAAAGATTAAAATCTGAGGTGGCATGTTAGGTACCCAAGAAAATCATGTCTTGCTACTCATTACAGGCAATATTCCTAAAGGGAGTTAAAACAAATCCATGGAACAGCTGAAAGTTAATTGTAATATTGCTCTGCTGCTCATTTGGTTCAAATGGATTATAAATTATGCATGAAGCAAGCAACGTACTAGCAATATTTCTGTTAACTGAGGTCATGACCCTTCTTTTAGCTAATCTTTTAATGTGAAGCTAATAATAAAAAGCCCTGTTATTAAATAACAGACTAGGTAAGCAATCCAGTTCATGGTACATAATGATTCCCACACTACATTTTTTAAAACATTTTATTCTATTAATACCACTTTTTTTAATAGCCAGTTATAAGGATGTAGATATTTTTATAAAGCTAAAAATGTTAATCTTAGGATAAAAGGAAAATACAGACAAAATAACACAGAAAATTAAAATTTTGGCATGTGTCTTTCTTATTTCCTCTAAGTATACATGATTGATGTGTATACACACAATTTCATATTTTCTTTTTCCCTAAACATAATGATTTTATATCCTCAGCAATGAACATGCCTAAAGGTTTGGAAATAATACAGTATATCCACCATTACATTCATTATAAAAATAAGATGAATAATTTTCTACTATCAATAGTAATGGATACTCTGCAAATCAGCTTTTATTATTTAGTTTTAAAATGCCCAAATAAAAATGTACTTGAGCAATATTTGTATTTGTCCAAAATATGAATTATTAAACTCATTCATTCATTCATTTATTAAATTAGGAATTATTGCGCACATACTGTATGTCAGACAGTATCAAAGGCTGAGAGTACAAGGTTAAAAGAGAGAGGCTGGTCCCTTGATTGCAGATCTTAGTCTAGTTTACATGTATATGTCATGTGGTGAAATATACAGAAAATAATATAGGTATTTAAGATATTAATACTTCATATGCTGACTTACTGTGGTACCTGGCTCATACTCAAAGCTGTTAGAGTTATCAGTCATTAGTATCAGAGAGGATAATTCTAGGCAGACTCAACTCCTACAGGAGAATAATAAAAGGTGGATGAGGATTCATCTTAGGTGAGAAATTCTCTTATCACCGTAAACTTGACATCTGGAAGCCCAGATTCCTCCCTTAACAACAGAACTATTGTGAAATAAGTATTGAACTGAAGCAGATTTTCCATTTAAACTGTAGTCTTTATTTATACCTCTCAACTCTGATTTCTGACTTGGCTCTGTAGAAGAGAGGCATTCCGTCAATAAAGTACCCCAGTGCACTCCTTTACTTCCAAGATGCTCTTGATGGCTCCTGGTAACTACTCCTTTTCTCTCTTGACCTTCCTTGTGATTGTACACTACCAAGAAACTAGAATACAGATATTAAAGACACTTCTGTCCTACTAAAGGATTAAAAATTATTTTTTTCTCCAGAAATTTTATTCTAGTCTTTGAAAAAATTTTAATTGTTAATTCATCATGGCCATATTAAAATTTGCTAATAAAGGGGTACATTTAGTCTATAAAAATGCAAAAGCAGGCAAGAATCAGGCAAAAACAGTTACTATACATATTTCTCATTTATGTAAAACTTAGCTCACAATTTATCAACTACTTGCATTGAAGTAAAACAAAAGCATTGACAATATTCTTAAGGCAGATATTTTGTAATTATATACATCTTATTTCCAATAATATGACAACCAAATATGTACACTAACAATATGTCAAATGTCTTCTAGAATTATTATAGTATTTGCTCTAATTTGCCTAATCTAGAACTTTTAGAAATAAAATTCTATAAAAAAACCAAATTTATTATTCTCATGTATATTATCTAAAACTGGCATTAACTACCCTGTGATAAAAATAATCTTAGAAAACATTTGTTTTGTAAAATTTTTGATTAAGTGACATCTTGTATTTGAATTATAATTTGAATATATTTCCAAGTTTTACAATTACATGTATTTAATGACACTGTTAGGGTATAAAAATCCCTGGATTGAGAGAAAAGACCTGAAACCTGCCTTTAAGTACGGCTGCAAAACGAAGCAGAAAACTGGTGATCCTGGAATTTCTGTCCTCCTATTAAGTCATCTAACCTCTGTGAACCTCAATTTTGCTAGTGGTTAAATGGGAATACTAATATCCAAGCGTGCTTCAAAAGAATGGTGTAAGGCCAATTCTATTAAATCTTGAAAAATATAACTCTAAGTCTGTGGACATATGAGTTGTCCAATCATGTTGGTAATAATTACAGAAAAATACCCTTGTTATGGTCTTAAATACCACTTATCAGAGTAAAAGCATATATTTTTTCTTTTAAAATAAATGCAAGTAATCAACGAATTTGATTATATGTCAAGTGCTTTGATTAGAAAAAGAGGAGGAAGAATTATACTTCACTTTGATTTACTCTTTAACCATCTTTAGGGGATACTGCTTATAAAAATGTAAGAAGAATGTATAATCTGGGCTTAAATTGAACTGATTATGTAAATATATTGAAAGTGAGTTGGAGGTATAAATCACAGATGTCGACTTGATGGAAAGTTTGTTACCAGCAAAATCTACTGCTCCCAAATCCCAGTGTGTTAATTACAAGAAGGCATCTGGTATACAAATTTATGCTAAGCTAAGAAACATAGAGATCAATGTTGAATACAGTATGTCAAATAGATATGATACTGTCTACTTTACTCACTGGATGATTTAATCCATAATTATTGCATTAGTGTACGTGACTGAAACAGATTTTGGTTATTTAGTACAATTAATAATATCATAGGTGAGAAAGGTGTATTTGTGTGTATGCTGCACACTTAAAATATATACTTAAAGAGTTGCAGGTCTAGAAAGATAAAAAACGTTGTTACATGTGAGTCATTTTACTCTGGGAAAAATATATTCCTAACCTTAGGGTATAAAAATCCCCAAATACTAAAGCTTAAAAAAATAATAATATAAGGATAGGGAGATACAGATCATGTGATATTTCCTAAGCATAGTCCTCAACATTTGATCAAATATTCTTAAAAGAAACACTACAAATGCATGCTGTCTTCATGAGAAATACTACTTTCCCTCTAAAAGTAAGCCTCAATGTCTTTTTTATGGAAACTAAAATCTTTTGTTTCTCTACTTATAGATCGTCTATGGAAATATGTTACTACTCACCTCATTCCATAATTTTAGCCATTTCACTGGCTTCTTGAGTTGGTCATGTAGACTTGCATTGAAATGACATAATGTCCATGCTCGGAGGTTCCATGTTAACTTTTACATCTTACTTCTTCACAATTGCTGTACAAATTAAAAGTGACTTTGTAGAATACAGCAAATTTCATGTCTTAAGAAATCTAATTCTAATGTCTTAATTAATATAAACATGTAAGATAATTAGAAACGTGTGCTTTCCTCAGTGGAAAGAAAGAAGATATAGTCTATTAATGTTTTGAAATCAAAGCTAATTGTTTGTGATTATAGGCTGTAACCTCACTTGCAAACATGACTTTTGCTAATATCTAGCCTTTAAGAATTAAAGGCTCACTTTTATGCACTCATTTATCAATTATTTATTGAATACAATACATGCTGTGTATGCATATAGATGTGGTGTGTGTAACAGTGAACAAGACTGTTAAGCTCTTTACATTCAGGAAGCTTACAATCTCATGAAGTTATTAAGTCAGTAAAAAAATGTAAAGTGAATAAATATATATAAAACTAATGTTAAGTTCTGTGCAGAGTATTAGTATAGGGAAGTGTGAAAATGATCCTGATAAGACACATTGATTATCATCTATCTCTTCCTGAGTTTATACACTAGGAAAAGTAGTGGAGTTTTAACAACTGAAAAAAAATTAAAAAGCAAAATTTACTAAATGACAGATGATTCATAAACAAACGTTCTGGGAGATCAAACCAAATAAAAAGAGTATCCGCCTGAAATATATGAGGAAATGTTAATAGAAGTAACAGAGTTAGGTAGGTCTTTCTGCATGGACAAAAACTAGAATGTCATAGACATAATTTAAAGACAAGAGGGGGACCATATTTATATAAGGAAGGAAATCATAGAGAAAAATTGAAGAAAGGTAAATGTAGGCCACTTAATAGAATTGTTTGAATCCCATTCCTCCCTCCAAAAAGAAAAAAAAAAAGAAACGAAAAAAATCTAAGAGTGTCAAAATGCTTTAGTCATTAATCCAATGACTTTATGCAAGATTGATTTGAGGTGACAACTGAGTGTATAAAGGGAGCTCACTGAAATATGAATGAATAATCCAAGCAAAATATAATAATTGCTTATATTAGGATGATGGCAGTGATTGCTTTTATGAAAACTATTTTTATGAAGTGAGTTTTTTTGTACCATATTTTTATTAATATACATTGGTTGTCAAGTATTTAAATAATTCATTAATGTAAAAATTTTAAAAAATCTTTTGCCATACACTGCTTTTACATTTTTATCTAAAAGGTGTCCGTAATTTCCAAATGTTCATTTGCCCTATCCACCATTTAAATTTCTTTGTAGAGGAGACTAATATAAAAAGAAAAACTAATCTACTAATGGATTGGTCACTTCAACAGTTACGTCCCAGATAAATGTGCATTGTGCATTCCTACTTAACATTAACAGCTATCATGTCACATAGATCATGTACACATATATTTGGTTAAATAAGAATATCTGAAATATGTAGTCGAAACATGTAAGAAACAACATAACATGTAAATTTGCATATTTTGAAATAGTTAAGGGTGGTGATGTAAGAACTGTTAATCAAATTATGTTAGTGAGGTTAATCATAGTGACTTAGGAGAATGTCTTTATTTACACTAAAGCCGTTAACAATTGAGTATCTAGCAGAGTTAAGTTAGCATGTGCTGAAGAGGAAAACAGCAGGAAAGATAGAATGACCTGTGCTAAAAATGGAACAATTTTAATATAAAAAATTAAAGAGAAAAAACCCTTGGAAACATGGAGAATCTTTAGAATATTTTTCTGAAAGTGAATGCGCTGTAAAAATCAAATATGATAATTTAAAACATTCCATCATGTACTTTTATTAGAATAATTGTGGCAAAAATCTACAGTTAATATTTGAGAGGTTGTAAGTTTACCATTTTTGTAATAGATTATTGGTTACATCTTGTTGGATATACAGATTTCTTTTTTTTAAAGCTCCTTAACATTTTTGTGATGCTGTCTTATTTTCTTTCTAATTCAAATAGTTACATCTATTTATTCATTTCTTGCTTGTCTCTGAGAGTAGAATTTTAGTTTTATGAATGTAGGAACTTTTTAAGCCTTAGCCATTGCTATATCCTTAATGTGTAAAAGTATGCCTGCTTATGGCAGATCCTAAATAAATATTTAATTTTTATTGTTGTTGAATTTAGCACATAATATAAATTGAATTGATATAAACGTATGAAAGAGTTTAGTCAACTGTGTAAAATGGTGTTGAGCAATGAAATACAGAGAGGATTCGCATATTCCCATTCATTTGGTTTACATGGGGATAGGGAGCATCATTAGTCAGGGAGCAGGGACAATTTCCAAGAATTAATGGAGGAAGGGGGGGGTAATCTTGAGTGAGTTAAAGGTAAATGATAAATGGAGATGGGGAAATGGTTGCACGTATGTAGATTTATTTGTCTACAATTTTAGCTGTGAATGGGGCTTGAGAGAGAAATTGGTCATATGTTGCACTATTTTTTTGATGTTGCTATTTCATTTGTTTTTGCTTTCTTCCTCATTTCAGTTACCTTTTAACTTTGATCATACCATTTTCTGTCATTAAAAAGTTACAGGTTTTTAATGTAATAATATTTGTTTATCTTTAAAAAAAAGTCTTCATATCATTCTATACAAAAATTTACTCCGTAAAGAATATAAGAGGGGAAGGAAATAGCTCAGTGGTAAAGTACATACTTAGTGTGCATGAGGTCCTGGGTTCAATCCCCAGTACCTCCATTAAAAAGAGAGAAAGAACTTAAGATAATTTCTTTTAATATTGTTATTATGTCTTTGTTTTTACATTTATAGTTTTTAGTCACATAAGATTAATTTTGGTCTAAGGAAGGACAGACACAGTCTAATGTTGGGTTTCTTTTTTATGTTTCTTTTAAATTTCTAGTTTGTTGCATTATAAACAAAATGCATTTTGGTTTTGGTTTGGAAAGTAATTGAGTCCCTTAGCAGCATGATATAGCATAAGTTTTGGGGAATAGTCACATATTATTAAAAAGAAGGTACTTTTTTAAATTTAAAGAGTATATATAGTTAGCTACTTGCTTAGAAAATGACTCTTATTATTAATTAGGTGATTCCGATCCTTCGTATACAAAATGTTATACTTGATCTCTGCAGTTTGTCAAGTATAGTTACTACTATATTTATGTCAAATTTTTAGTATTTACATTATTCTTAATATATTGTTTATTATTTGACATATAAAGGTCCATGACAAAGCTTCAGCTTTATATCAAATATCTTTTCCACATTGAAATTTTGAAATTTATTATTCACATTAACATCTCTTTCTTGTTACATAATTGCTCCTCTTTTTTTTTCCAATTCACTTTCTTACACCTCTGACTCTTTTATGTAATATATATAGCATTTTTCTTTTCCTTTTTTTTTTCAACTCAAGTGATAACATTATGTCCCTACTTGTTTATTTGTTTCAGTGAATTGATTCCTTTACATTTACTGTTGTAACATTTTTTAAATTCATACTTTCTTCATCTTACTACTTTTTTTTTGCCTGTTTTTTTACTTCTTTCCGCCTTCATTCCTCTCCCCATACCCCACTGGAAGTATGAAAAGTAAAGAAGTCTATCTTTAAATATAATTTTGTTTTCTTTTAAAATTTGGACATATGCTTACACTTTGTTTTCATTTGCTTTACTTTAGAATCAAGGAGAATTTGCTGATGATACTGTATTTCCAATAACAGATAAGTAAAAGAGTGCAGTTACACTTCTTACATGTCCTTACTCCAACTCCACTGCTACTCTTCCTGGGTTTAACCTCTGTGCTCTGGGATTTTTATCCTAGTTTGATATAATTAACAAATGATTTCACTATATAGTATTCATGTGAAGAGTTTTAACATTTAATAACTATGGCCTGAGTACTATCAGTTCATACCCACCGTGACTATCTTATTCATTCATTCATTCACTTATTCATTTATTCATGCATTCATACTCAACAAATGAATTTCAACTTTATCTCATGTGTCACTGAGCTAAGAGATATTGGTAACAGATAAAGTGGACAAATCCTTGTCTTCTTGAAGCATATCTGAATTGTGATTTATTTCACATTGTTCAGGTTATGTCTTTCAGGAAGGATAAATGGATGATATACTTCCTGGGTCTGTTGTATCTATGACTGTTCTTGATACATTCAGTATGAATAACAGATTCGCTACAATTTGAGTTGTATACTTTTCCCATGAAAACTCCAATAAGATACTGTCTTCTACCATAAAAATAAGCTGTGCAGAATCCTAAATACAGTTTCTGTCCCTACTTTGTAACTGACTCTTCACTTTATTGTATATTTGTAGACTCTTAAATACTGTGTTTCAGTGATGTTATTACAGTGTTTTACTATTGAATATCTCTTAGTAGAATTCCCAGAAATGTAGACTGGGCTCAGAAATCTTTCCTCTGTGTCATGAAAGGTTTTTGTTGTTTTTGTTAGTGTTATTATTGTTATTCATTGTTACAGCTTTGAATGGACACTTTTTTGTTTCATATCCATAGTCTGCTATTTCAAACAGACACATCAATTGTCTGTAATTTGAATTTAATTTTATACTTCAGCATTCCTCAGATTTTTCCAGTATATTGTGTTTGTTCTTTTTTCCTGTGGACTCACTCTTGCCTCTGCAAGCTCTCTTCCATGTCTTAGTCCATCAATGCATAGTCTGCAGTTTAATGTAAATTTGGCAAATCTGTGCTTGCATTAATTTTTCTGTTAACTTATTTTCATAGGACTTCTAGCTCTCCATTTCATTCTGTTTACTCATTTTTACCCTTGTTTCCTCAGAGCCCACATTCTAAAAACATTTCCTGTGGTGCTGAAATTGTGTTTACTTAATATTTTCCTCTCTTCATGGAGGGACTATTTTTCCATCTTTCTCTGTTCTTCTGCATGCTCTGTTCCTTTCTCCTTTACTGATTCAGAAGTTTATTAAAATTATTCCTATTTTTCGTACTTATTAGTCTTTGAATATGTTATACAGTTTGCCAACAATATAGTGTTTGTAACATCACATGGACTCACCCTATTAGGCAGAGGAGATTTCTTATTTCATTCTCCTTCTAATACCAGCTGGAGGGTGAGGATTTGATGCTTTTTCTTTTCTGTTCATACTTCTCAGCTGCCTGATAGTGGTTGGATAGGACCTGGGAGTATTGAAGCCATACTGTAGGAAATTCAATTTTTTGTACTTATCTTTTGAAATTTCTGTACTGTGGACAAATGAGTCTGGACTTGAAATTAGTAATCTCAATGTGGCACATTTTCAAGGGGTAATTGCGTTGGATTTCACCTCCTGTTTTAAAATTCTCCTTCCAGGAAAACAGGGCATAAAACCATTAGCATGGGGACTTGTTTATTGGAGTCCACTTTCATCAGGGTAAGAATAATCATTCATATCTATCTTCCTCCCAAGGCTTGCCTCAAACTTGTCCCTTCTTACTAGGAGAAGAAAAACTTAGTTCTTCAAAGACAAACAAACAAAATAATAAAAACAAAAACAAAACAAAACTATAAGAATTTCCTAGGCTTTTTCCTCACCACTACTTATTCTAATTAGTGGAGTTTTGAGTTGATTCCTGGTGTCCTGTTTGGCATTTTTCAAAGGATACTTTGTCTGTTATTCTTCAAAATATGGGGTATAAGGTTGAAGTCATGCCCAGTTAGAGTGCAACTTAAGTTTTGGTTTCTCTTTTACATTCCTTTTATTTTTTTCGGTGGCTTTCAAAGAGTAGCTTATTATAGGTGTATCTATGTGTCCGTCTTTCCCAAAAGATATGCTTCTATTTAAAAGCTTGAAATCTGTAAGTTAGCCTATGTTGTCCATATGATAGACAAGCAGCCCTAGATTTTTTTGTTCTACCCTCTGTGTAAATGCCTGGGACACAGGTTTGGAATATCATGTTAACTGGATGCTAATTTGGAGGCTGAAAAATCTGTGCCGCAGTTTCTTAGCATTCCAAAAGCTCTAAGATAATGAGTATTCTATTTATTCCATTTATTTTAGCCTACTCAACATTCTGTAAGTAAAATCACTCTCAGGAAACTTTGCTTCTGATTTAATTACATTGTGTCTTTCATGAAGTTCTTTATTGGTTTTGAAATGTTTAAAAAGTCTTTACTGGCTTTGAAGTGACTTTTAAAACTCTTTGTTCTGTGTTTTATTTTTTAAATCAAAAATTATGTTTTGAAAGACATAGAAAGTGATTTGTACATTAACTTCAGAATTTTATTTTGGGATCTCTTTGGAAAATACATGCCAACATTTTGCTAAATTTTCTTGTTCCATTGCAATTATCTTCAGGGAAATACAGCATTTAGAAATGTAGGCAATAGAGTAATTTCTGAAATTTTATTCAACCTGGATGAGTGAATGTATATTGGAAAGATTTTATAGAGACTTGATGAATTTTTATATATAATTAAAAGTGAATGCCAGAAGTGGTGAAATGAAAGTTTCGTGTTTATCTCAGCTAGAAAAAAAAAAAATCAAGCAATCTTAATTACTTCTCTAGTTCATTGATATGAGTTGTGTGGTTTAATTATCTTTTCCTCAATCATCTAATCTTTATAATGGGCACAGTGCAGTGGAAACATACATTGTATAGGCAGGAATCTAAATAAAGGGGTTTTGTGGATAGTGTCCTTTGGAAAATGATAAGTGCTCTGCAGACAAGTATTTTTCACACTGCTCAGATGTGAATGCTGTAGCTCAGGGCTTTCAGAGTGTATGTGCAAGGTCACACAGAAGTGGGTAGGTTAGATTTAGACCTTTATGTAATTTTCACCACACGGGGTTATCTGTAAGTAAAAGATAGGCTTTTTATCGTTTTCCTTGTGAGTGTGATGGTTTTTATTAGGTTTTAAGTGGCGGATAATGATTATGTATTTTAACTAGTTTAATATACTTTAATTTTTAGGTCTTGAATTGTTAAAACTTTGTCTTTAAGAGGATTTTAAATTAAATTCTTGATATTAAGAGGAGCTATTCACTTGCCTCTTATTTTGTAAAAATAACAAGAATAGTTTATAGTGATCCCTTTTCACAACTCTCAAGAATATTTGCTCTCTACTAATATCTCTTAAAATCTATCAAACATGAGAATCACTGAAAACTTCTATCTTTATTTGTTTATTTCCATTGAGAGAGTGGTGGGATTTATAAAATAGTGAATTAAAAAAAAATCAATGAGAAATGATGCTGCTACTCAAAATAAGCAAATATTAACATTTGACATTTTATTTCTAAAATGAGTAAATTTAATGCATATGCTCCAAATATCACACCCAAACACACATACACATATACACAAGATTGTCTTATCAATTTCCATATTCAGAAGATGATTTATAAGGTTTTTATTCTTTGAAGTATACTGTGTGAATTAATACCAACAAAATATCTCTAGATAAAATGATATGTGTTGGTAGAAGTCACACAAACACAACTAAAATGGTTTTCCAAGTTCACGAAACTTTAGCGGAATAAAATTTACTCTGGTATGTGAACCTGAGAGAAATGTCTCTACTTTCAGATTGGATTCTTTTTTTCTGGATTCTTTTTTTCTGAATTATTCTACCTTTATTGTCTATTCTAACCTTTCTGTATTCTGCTTTCTTTGAATTTTTCTTAAAAGCTCAAATTACACAAAGCTGATAGAATTTAATATGACCACATGTGTCAAATGACAAATGATGCCAGATTTTCAGGCAGGCCAATATGAAGTGCTTGAATGAATTTTGAATATTGTTAGACACTATAATAATTTAAATTTGATATGCATATATATTGATATGTTCATATATATTGAAATAATCAAAATATAGTAAATGAACTAAGTACTCAAATTATTTATAACCTAATGTCTCCCTTTATTCATATTTATTTGTTTGAAAATGCTATCAAACATTTTTTATTAAATATTTTTCTCCCTTTTGAAGTAGTTTTAAATAGATTTTTTATTGTAATTATGGTTGTTTTGTTAATAGGAAACAATTTAGTTTGGATTTATGAGGTATGCATTCGATTTGAGTTTCTAGGATGCCATCAATGTTTTCTTTGTGTTTAAGAGCACTCTAGCTGCCTAAGCACAGAGGAAGAAGTGGGGAATATCTGGTTCTGAACATTTTGTGGTCTCCCCAGAATTGGGTTATGTTCAAAAGAAGATTGTTTCTCACTATTATGTATAAAATAGATAAACAACAAGGATCTACTGTATAGCACAGGGGACTATATTCAATATCTTATAATAACCTATACTGGAAAATAATTTGAAAAATTATATCTATGAATGACTTTCCTGTACACCTGACACTAATACAGTATTGTCCGTTATACTTCAATTTTTTTTTTTTAATGGAGAAGGTTGTTGCTGCGCATAGCACAGTTAGCCCAAACAGCTCCTTCTCAGCCTTGTCAAAGCCAAAGTAGCCTGTAGATTATGGTTGCTGATACCTTACAGACATTGCCACACATTCCTGGCAGCGCTCAGTATTCCGTACAGCTTTAAAAATTGGTTTACCGGGCGTTCTATGTTAAAGAAATTCAACGTTTGTGGACCACAGCTTTGGAGTAGGGATTTTAAGTTAAGCTGAAGTCTCACTCCTTGTAATGTGGATCTTAACAAAATTTAAAATCGCAAACATTTAATTTCAAGATGTTCTGGATTTTATAAAATAAATAATTTGCAATATCAGTGACTTAAGAAGTGTTGGAAAACAGGTTCATTGTGTATGAAGTGCTAAAACCAAACATCATTTTCACACTTTCTTTTTTCTAAACTTACTCTAACACCTTCTAAATAAGGACTTGCGAAAACCAGTTAATTACCCTATTCTAATTAAAGTAATGAATCCTATAATTTAAAATTTATGTTGAAAATCTTGCATTTAGTAGCATGCAGCAAGACTTTTCACATTTTATGATATTTTACAAATTCTGTTACCAGGTACTTTTTGTTTGCTTGCTTGTTTGTTTTAACATGGGGCACAAATTAAAACAATCACAACGGAGATCATTCTTTAGGTCTGTCGGGACTTGTGACTATAGTATATAACTCCTGCTGATGTTTTGTGTGTGTGTTTTTTTATCATATTTTTCCAATCAGATAACTACTTTCTAGTTTCCATTTTAAAGCTAACATTGACCACACAAAATATTTTCTGAATTTCTTCAGTTTTTAAAAAAAAAAACTCTTTTTATAGTTATGCCTATGACTAACAATGACTTATTTTTATGAACAAAGTAAAATTAATTAAAATTATAGGAGCACTTTTGTCTACATGTTCTAGGCATTGTGTGCTAATTCTTCCATATGGGCTATTTCATTTAATTTTTACATCTAACAGATTTGGAAAATGAGGCTTGGAGAAAGTTGGAAGCTGGTACAAAATCATATAAACACTAAAAATTAAGTCAGATTATAAACCAGGACAGTCTTTAACTACAGCCAACACTATTAACAATTATGCTGCACTGTTATACCACCTGGTGATGCTTTAAAATTTCAAAAATTCCAAACATTTATAAAAAATACCAAAAAAAGACAATGTGACTGACATTCATGCCCCTCACATTTCTTAGATGTTGACATTTTGCCATTGTAATTCAGATCTCTCTTGTGCTTCCTTGCCTTCCCATCTCAATTTGAGGACTAATACTAAAGATTTAGTCTATTCCAGTGGTTCTCACCTGGAGGCAGTTTTGCCTCAGGGGGACTTTTGACCATTTCTAATGACAATTTTGATTGTCACAATTGGTAGGTGGGGTTGTTAAAATTCATCTAAAGTGTAGAGGCAGAGATGCCGCTGAATATCCTACAAAGCACAGGGCAGCCTTCGAAGCAATGACCCTGGTCTACCCCATTTCTTTCCCCTTCTCTTTCTCCCCAGAGGGCACCGCTATCAAGAAGTTGGTGTACATTATCTTTCTGTAAGTTTTCATACTTTTAACACACATGTTTACAGGTGATGGGACCAAGATACTCTGTTGAGTATCTAGGCATTGGCGAGTTCAGTTCTTGTGTTTCTGCCTTTTTGAGAAAGATGTAGTAAGTAGTAGTACGAGTAATAACTCAATCCACTTGCTCTGATAATTTCATCTACTATAGTGATATAATGTATTTTGATACTTTACTGGTGAGTTGACCCTTTCTTATTCTTACATTGCTATCTTTCTCTTTACTGTTCCCTGAGATTTAGCTAGAGCTTTTTATGTTTCATGAAAATCTCACTGGAATTTTAACTGAAAGTGCACTGCATCCATAGTTTAACTCTTTGGCGTCTTTAATGGTCTTTCCTCCAAGAAAAATGATTTTCTTCACTTACACACATCTTCTTTTATCCTTATATCATGTTTTATAAATTTATCCAATTATTTTGTTAAATTTCTTGCCATACACCTTTCAGGTTTGTACCTTTTGTAAATGCTACTTTTAAAAAGATTTTCTAGCATTTTGTTGTTTGTGTTTACAAAACCAAACTTGCTGAATATTCATATTTGCTGAACATGCTTCAGAATATATTGAAATTTCTATATGGAAGCCATGTTGTCTAGTAAGTTGTTTCTTCCTTTTTGAGCTTCTGCCTACTTTGAAATCAAGAACGTTGTTGAATAGAAGCATGGGTGGTGTACCTCCTTATCATCTCCCTATCTTCGAGAGCTTTTCCAATTTTACCAAAATGTGATATCACTAAAGTTTTCACTGGTATTTACTAAGTTCAGGGACTTGTCTTCTATATTCATTCCATAAGTGGATATTGACTTTTGTCAATGGGTTTTCTGTATTTACTGGCAAGAGCATATTGCTTTTCTTCTTTAGTCTATTACTTTAAGGAATTATATGTATCCAGAGGATAATGTTGAGCAGTTTTGAATTCCTGGAAGAAATCCTGTTTGGTCATGAAGCACTATTTGTGTAAGCATGAATATACACATACAACCACTTCTGCATAAATATTTGCCAGTAATAAGAGAGTCATTCTTTCAAGGATTTTCGTGTGGTTTTGTTTTATTTTATTAAGCCTTTCTCTCTGGATACTTTTGATATCTCCTTTTGGCATTCCACATTTTCACCAGGATGTGTCAAGATGTAGTCCTTCTTGGACTCAGTGTTCAGCATGAGAATTTATGTAATTCATCACCTCTGCACATTCTCAGCCATGATCTCTTTGAAATACTGCTTCTCCTTTTTTTTCATAGTTTCTCTTACTGTAGCTGACATCAGGCAGATCTTGAACTCTTTCCTCGATGATACTTAACCCTTATGCTCATATTCTCGGTGATTTAGTCACTTCTGTCAATCCACAGATTGGCTCTTCACATATTATAAATTTTATTTTAGTTATCATATGTTTCATATACGAAAGTTCTTACCATATGGGTTTATTTCATTTTTACCTTTTGATCATTAGACTGGTGTTTTACATTACTTTTTTGTTAACAGGCTTGAATATTCTTGTTTTTTGTATCCACTGATATTCACTTGTAACAGACTGTTTTCCTCTTTTTTTTTAATAAGATGTTATTTTCAGAGAAACTTGCTTTTGTTTCTATTTGTAAACCTTATGTGTTCTGTTGTATAATAATCCCTCTAGTGTAGTTTTCTTCTGCCGGGTATCCTAGGAGATTTCCTGGCTCAAAATCAAATTTTGTGTTAAGTTTTTGGCATATTGATTTTCACATCAGAAAAGTGGTGTCGGAGCCAAGTAGTGACCATTTACTATACTGAGGCTTTTTTTTACCCACTCAGAACTGAGGTAGACAAGTTTGTTTATGGTTTCACTGAGCCAGTGAGCAGATTTTCCTAGTTCAGTTTAATGAGCATGAATAGAGTACCCATCTTACGTAGGGATTTAGTTCAACTCCCAACCTTGTGTAGTCTTCGTACCTTGTCTCCTGTCCTGACGTGGGCACTAGATTTCAAGGATCTAGTCAGTCACTCTTCCGCATCCTCCTCCTCACTTCCCCAGTATATCATCTCACCCTTTAATTGCTCTTGCTTTCAGTCCCTTTGTTCCTGGCACTTGGGATGTCTGTCTTGCCCTTAGCTATGTATGTTTAAAAGTGAACTAAAAATAGAACTATAACATAACCTAGTACTATCCAAAAAAAAAAAAAAACCAAAATAAAACAAAACAAAAAACAAAAACACTAATTCAAAAATATACAGGCACCCCAGTATTTATAGCAGCATATTTAAAAATGCCAAAATGTGGAAGCAGCCTAAGTGTCCATCAACAGATGAATGGACAAAGAAGATGTGAGTTTTATACACAAACACACACACACACATACATATACACACACATACATATATACACAATAGAATATTACTTAGCCATAAAAAGAATCAAATTTTGCTGTTTGCAGCAAAATGGATGAACGTGCAGAGCATTATGGTAACTGAAATAAGTCAGACAGAAAAAGACAAATATTGTATGATATCACTTATATGTGGAATCTAAAATACAAAGCAAACTAGTGAATAAAACAAAAAATAAGCAGACTCACAGAAATAGAGGACAAACTAGTGATTGCCAGTGAGAAGAACAATATAGGAGTAAGGGATTAAAAGGTTATTATGGAATTTTATGAAATTTTGTTTGTAAAACTTTTGAAAATTGTAAAGCATTATAGAATTTAAAGACACTTTCAATAAAAAGAAAAAAAATCGTTAGTTGATTTTATCTAACATTTTTACATGTAGTGAGAGAACCTCTGCATCCGTTTTGTTCGTTGACCATCCAGGATAGGAACTTGATGAAAAGCACATCAGAATTACCTCTTTTGATCAGATATAATTAAATAACAGCATGTCATTTTATGGATAAATATATATATATTTATATTTAAATGTAGTTACATAATGGTAAATAGAATAAAAGGAAACATTGTTTTACAAATTATGACAGCCACAATTCCATTTTTCTAACATAATTAATGGTTACTTTATGGTATGTTTTGCATGTTTTCTTCCACATATATGCCTAACTTATCAGAACTGTGGTTGGACTTCACATAGCATTTGTAATGTGCTTCTTTATGTCATATTTGTTTTTCTCTCTTCATAAATATATTTAAAAATCTGCATGTAATTCTAGTTTAATCAATTTATAGTAACTTATTACTTCATTTCGTAGTGTTGAATTTTTAGCTTGCATCCAAATTCTAGCATTACAAAATATGCTGCAAAGAGCATCTTCAAACATGTTATCTTTTCCATATGTTTCAATTCATTACCCAAAATAAGATTCTAAAGATGAAATATCTGTGTCAAAGAACATGATCATTTTTGTGGCTTTTCTTACATATTACCTATATTATCTGTCTTCTAAAACGTTGTGCAGGTAGATACACCATCGATGAATAGTTACTCAATTTTAATATGTTATATTCAGCTCTCACTTATTTTATGTTTTTTTTACTTTAATGATTACAAAAGTAAATTTGTTTTTACTTTGCATTTCTTTGCTTTGGATAAACATTTCCTGTGTGATTTTCTTTCCATATTTCTTTTTTTCCTTCTCCTCCTCCTTCTCTTGTTCCTCTTGTTTCTCCTCCTCCTCTTCCTCCTTCCCGCTCCTCTCTTACAGTGTGTTTCTCCAGCTTTGTTTATTGTGTGCCAATAGGTATATTAATCATTTTTAAAGGACTGATATTTGCATCATACATTTACATATTGATGTAACTGATGGTCACTTCTAACCATATCTGTCACTCTTTAACCTCACGCATATGTATACACATTCATCATTTTCCTGTTTTTCTTTTCATTTTCTGTATAGAGGATAAATTTGTATGTGTATAGTTTTCCTATGTTTCAGATTGACAGGTGTGGTTTTAATAAAACCTGTGATTTATTTGGAGTACTGATAATATGGAGAGAATGCTGAGTGTGTGTGGGAAGACTGGTGAGAAGAGAGGTTCTTGAGAGTAGGTGAAGTTGACTTATGAAAGAAACTGACAAAAAGCCTCTGCTTGTGGGTGCTCCCAGTAGGAAGGCAGCGGAAGGTAAGTATTTTAGAGAACAGTCACTGAAGGGCAGTGAACTTAGAGTATTTCTGGGCAGCAATTATGTTTGCATACTTTGTAAAGAAGAGAAAATATACCTGAAGTCCTTTGTCAGAATTTACTATGCCCACCATGTCCTGCTGATCATCTCTCTTTTATATTAACCCTCATTGGCAGTGTCTCTAAAATTGCTTTCTTCTGCTTTAGGAATTTTCCAACAGTGATGAGTTTGATCATCATCACATCAATAATAAAATCATAAAAAGGACAACTTCAGTGCTGTTCCAAGAATTATGCAGGTGTTTACATGCAGATTTTTTTCTAATTATTGAAACTGCACAGTAAGTTTGGCAATGTTGTTGCCTTTTTGCAGATGCTAGATCTCACGTGCCACAGCTACTGAGAGTGGAGTCAAGTTTTCAACCCACCTCTGTGCTACTGAAATTGCGTGCAGTTCCCTCACCATGCACTGTGAGCACTAGCATTGCGGAAGAGAATGAAACCCTGACTTGGATCTCCTCAGTGATGCTTGGGCATGGCAGACATCAGAGCGACTGGCCATGCTTTCTGAGTGAGGACGAATGGGTAACATCTGGTCACTGACCAGAGAGGGTAGGGCAAAAGGTGAACTCTCCATGGTAGACCGGCACCACTATCCTTGGGGGATCTGGGGAGTGTAGTTCTCTTTATCATAGTACGCGTTCTTACAGTTTTCTAGAACAGATGCATCTGTAGGATGTTCAATGTCTATATTACATACTCACACCTGAGAGGTGGTAAGTGGGACGTTTAACATGAAAGTTATTTTACAGCAGTGTGTGAGTTGTGCCTCTCATTTCTCCTTTTCCCTGAATTGCTATCTAATTGTCACAGTACTGTCTATTAATAATTCTCCCTTTGTTTTGAAAGCTCACTTTACCCTTTCTTAAAATTTTATATGTGGTTTTCAGATGCCCAATCTGCATTCTGTTTTACATATCTGATTTTCTGCTTTAGTGCCAGGCCCACATTGTCAGAAGCAGTGTTTTCTGAGAGGATTTATTCTTTGCTTTGAAATAAATTGAGCAGGAGCAGTGATGTCTGCCTCCTTGGATTCAGATCTTGAGTCCATCATTTTCCCTGTGCAATTTCTTTTTTTTTTTCTCCCCCTGTGTAATTTCAGGCAAGATATTAAGCTTCCTAAGCATCATTTTCCTCACAGAATTAAAAAAGGGCCATCATAATAATAGTGCCTTTAGTTTTTTGGAGGATTAAAACAAAAACTACAAGGAAAAGATATATCATTCAACAAACAAGTTCGTAGGCAGGAAGCATCATAATATTTGTAGTATTAGCAGCAATAATAGCATAATAATTATTGTTATTTTTTAAGTTGCATTCATTTTTAGCATGTTTTTTAAATCAGTAATCACAGCTCCAAAAACTATATTTTGATTATGTTTGGAATTATGCTAAAGCTGTACATATATTATATGTAAATAGTACTTCCTATTTGGAATTGTGTAGCAATTTAGTTTATAGTATTTAGACTCTACATGGTTATTAGTAATTGGGATTGTGTTAAGGCTGTATGTTTACTATATTTGTACAGCATTAATTGGGAGATTCACATCCATTATATATATATATTTTTTCGTTTATTCACGTATTTTTCAAAAACTGTTTTATTGACAGCTTTTTTTTTTTTTTTTCTGTCACTCAGAAGAACTTTGTTGGTGCTGGTGGAAAAGGTGGCTAAGATTTTGTCATCAAGCACACTTATTTTTGTTGCAGTGCTTTGATTTGTGCTTTTCCAGTGGCTTTTGTTGAAGTACATAAATGTGGTTGGATTGTGTATCAGTTTACAAGGATTCGTTATTGACTTTTTTTTTAAACACTACTAGTGGGAATTTAGCTGATTTCTTCTAAGGCATGCAGTGTTATCTATAAATAACAGTATTCACTTTTATGACAGACATTCCTATTCATTCTTGCTCTTGAATTATCAACAGCCTCTCCAATGCTGAACAATACTGATAGCAGTAGTTACTCTTGTTTGTTAACTGAATCAAAAGGAGTCATTGTCATCATTTTGCCATTATTAAATTGTTGCTTATGGGTTATGTGGCTATTTCTAAAAGGAATTCTTCTGTTTTTTGAAAGTATTTTATTGAAAGAGATGTTAAATTTTCTTTTTTCACTGAATTTTTAATGAACAACCGTGTAAATGTTTTAGCCTACTAATATATTAACATTGTTACATTGAAGTAGTTTTTCATTTCTGGATTAAATGACACCATTAATTTGTTGACTATTTTATTGGTTGTATTTTTATTTTGGCAACTAGTAAAGGTAATCTGATTTCATTGGATTTTGGAATTAGAATCATAAGGAATTCATAGAGAATATTATAATTGCATCCCAATTATATTTTTTCTTTCCTTCTTTCTTCATCTTTTGGTATAGGGGGTGTGTGTCTTTCTGTCTGTTTTTCTCTCCTCACAGCAGTTATGCTGCTCAGAAACATTTTTCTATTTCTAATGCTAAGTATTTAAATATATTTATAGTTACACTTCTACTTCATGCTAATAAGTGCTTGTTTTTTTAAAATAATTATAATAAACTATTATTTTGTCACCTTTGTGTGGAGTAAACAACTTCCATCTCCAGAAATTCTCTCATTTATTTTGTATCTTCTGTTATTTTCTCAGCCTCTGCGGAATAAAATGGGTATCTTTGTATTGAATTTTATGAAAGTTCACAGGTCTAAAATTGTCTTTGTCTTACCTTAATGAAAACTTGCTTGGGTAGAGCAGAGTCCCTGGATTACACCTTTTTGGCAACACTCTGAAGTTATTCCTCAGTTACCTTCTGATGTTGACTGACACAGCAGAGAGCCTGGAAACCATAACGTTTTGCCTCCTTTGAAAGAATTTTGCTTTTATTCTCGTAGAAACATTAAAATATTCACCTTTTTCTTGAAATTTAAGATTTTCTTTGGTAATTTTATTGAAGTTTTGTTGTGAATTCAGTCTTAATGGTTTTGTGGAGTTCTGGAAAGTTTCCTTTAATTTTATATTTCCACTGCAAATTATTTTACAAAGAGGTGTAAACAGAATGAATTGCAATCAGCAGCTTATTCTTTTTTTTTAATTTATTTTTAAAATTAAATTTAATTTCTTTTTGCATATATATGTATTGACGTATATTCAATTTACAATGTTGTGACTGGATAGAAGCAACTTATTCTTGATTCCTAATGCAATTCTACTTTGGTGTTCTATGATTTTAGTAGCTGTCACCTCCTCTTGCATTCTTTCTGTCTCTCTATAAATTAGTTTTTATCTTAAATGCGTTTTCTGCTTACCTTCTGATTTGCTAAAACACTTTTATCCAACATAAATTCAAATGTGCAATTCTCTGGATGACGTTTCAAGTAAATGTATTTTTAAATCACAACAATAAAAACCTATAAAACCACAGTTGAGAAACTGGTTAGTTCATATTCAGAAATAAGCACATAATGATGTCATAATGTATATATGCATATGCATGTATACGTGCATATATATAATGTTTTTGAGGTCCGTATTTTTGACTCAGCATGTTATACACATCACTTACCACAACATAAAAATGTAGACACCTTAGAAGAGCAAGAGGAAAATATCACATATGATGGCATATCCAAAGATAATGACTACCATTCAAGTGGGTATAACTAATGAAGATATACATACAAATTATATGGGATTCCTATATTCTGTTCATTTTATTAAGCCAACATATTTTAATCATTTTTGTCACCTTTGAAAATTTTGTGTTCATTTGAATGGCTGTGAATATGAAGCCCTTTTATGTACTATTATCTCTTTCTGCCTATTCCTGTATTAATGTACAAATGTACATCTGTGTGTGTATGTGTGTGTGTGTGTGTGTGTGTGTGTATGCATAATCAGTAATGCTGCAAAGGACATTACTAAGTAGAAATCCATGCAAGCAGTTCTGCATATTCTCTTAGGGAAAATATTTAGAAATGATAAGGTTTGTTTTTCCTCGTGGCTTTTTTTCATAGCTGCAGTGTACTCCTTCATTGATCTGGGAGGAAATAATAGTTTTTTCTAATACTCTGGACTTCATTTGAGTCCTAACAGACTCAACTGTCTCGATTGACTATCAGGTGATTATCAAGTGATAATGGACAAGTCTAATGTCATACAACAAAAAGTCCAGTCCAGCCTGCCTCGCATACTGACCACAAGGGAACATGAGAACCCACCTCCCTGTGCCTATTAAAGGTCCAGGCCTCTGCTCCTCAGACATTGGGATATTGGCTGGATTAGAGCCAGTTTCTTTTGCATTGAGGGAGCAGGCTGGAGGGTGCTTTTGCCCTTTTGTTTCTAAGATCCTAACATAGTTGTTTATTCTAGTAACTACCTCCATAGCATAAATTCTAAATGATTACTTTTCCGGAGCTAGTATCTGTGGCATGTATTTGTTGTTACTATCATTGCACCCTTCCCCTTGGAATCTTAGTTAATATGTATACTTACAAGATTTAGATTTTTGTTCTAAAGATTTTTATTAACTTTGGTATTCGCTGTGTGTTTCTGTGTGATTGCTAGTGTGTGTGTGAATTGATTTATATCCCACAGATTTCCACTGGGGGTCAGGGAAGAAGGAAAATGAATGATCAGAATGAAAAAGGGACACTGTTTTCCATGGCATGCTTGTTTTTACAAACTCCTAGTAGGGTTCTTTGGGAAAGAATTCTGTCAAATGATTTTAGAAATGCTGGATTACACACATTTAAGAGGAAGTTGTAGAGGCTTTAATATACTCAAGTTCATTTTTAATTTCTATATTTTATTTTACAATTTTATACTATTTTTCTCAGAACAGAAAAAAAAATACTTCCTGTGTTTCTTAAGACACAGTTCGTGGAATGCAGTATTTTTTCACCCATATTAACTTTCTTTTTTCCCCACTACCTTGCCTCTACCTCAGTGAGCTACTAATGATAGCTCACTCCTACTATTCTAGAAGAGGGGAATAAGGCCATCTTACGCTTTTATCCTAGAGAGAAAGGTTTCTGATGGCTTGTTTCCCCTGGACAGTTTGCCATATATCCTGCTTATATCTTATATTATGTGCTCCACAGTGTAGGATGCTGTGAAGAACACAGGCTTATCATTGAGGCAGACTGCCTCATTGAATTCCCTGCCTCTTCTGCCACTTACTAGATATATGATGTGTGGTGAATTATTTTACCTCTCAGGTTTCATTTTAATCATTATTAAAGTGAAGATACTATTACCTTTCTCAAAAGTCACTGGGATAGATATGACTCATTTCCAGATAATATAAAGTACACCTACAGATATTAAAATAAAAGAGGCTATTGAAATGACCAGTATTCATGTGACATCATTTTCAACATCAGTTCTTCAACAGATAAATGTAAATTTAAACTACAGTGAGGTACCATAACAACACATCCAATAGCGTGGTTATTTACTGACAGTATGAAGTTTTTGGCAAGAATATAGAGAAATTAGTACACTCATATTTTTCCAGTGGAAATAAAAATTGCCACAACCATTTTGGAAAACTCTTTGGCAGCTTCTACCAAAGTAAACACATGCCAGCCCTATGACCCAGCATTTGTGCTCCTAGGCTCATTTAAGCATTCTTGGCAGTTTTAGCTATAGATAAAATCAACTGGAGAAGGGATAAAGTGGGGCATGCTTTTCAAATAGGATTCTGCACTACTGATACATGTAGGAGCATTGAAGGATCTGTCGGAAGGAACACAGGCTATAGGATGTATAATTTCATTGATAAGAAGTTCGTGAGCAAACAAAGTTGATAATGGTAATAAAAGTCCAAATAATGGAATGGGATGGATATTGACTAAAAAGTGGCAAAAAGGAGCTTTCTGAAGTGATGGAAATATTCAATATCTTGATCCAGATGGCAATTTCATAGAGGTAATCTATGTAAAAATGTTTCCAACTGTGAATTTAAGATGTGCATGTCATGTACTTACTGTGAGTATGCATTACCTCAATTAAAACCCAAAAAGTGGTTAGAATAACAATAAGATAAATATGCGTAATATATAATACTGACATTTAGTAGATTCTCAATAAACTGAAGCTGTTTTGACTTTTGTTTCTTGGTCTGAAACAAATACATTGCATATAAAGTCATTCTGAAGACTAAATGTGCTTCATATTCCTAGCTACTGATTTCAACATGAGTTTTTGGACTACTACCAGTTCGTAAGTTGGGATCAGCCTATATATATATATATGCAATGAACTTCCTAACAAGGAGAGTTCTAGAAACAGAAATGAGTTATATGCCATATCGTCTGCAAGCTGTTTGAAGAAAATTAAGGAAGGATAAAATAGAAAGACTATAAATTTGTTCTCATTGCATTTCTTGCAAGAGGTGGGTAGTAAGAAAAGATGGCAAACTGAAGGCGACGCATCTCTGAATCTGGGACATACCTGGTGTGTCTGATTCTTCATTGAACCCCATATTACTGTTCTGTCAGAATTTATGCTCTTTTTCTAGAAAAAATGTGCCGCCTTTTGGTTGACTGCACCATAATAGGTGTTAATGAAAACAAGCAAACAAATAAGAAAGATAAAATAAAAATTAGTTCCTAAAGATATAGTCTGACTCTCTGAATTTAACGTGTCTCTGGAATTAGGTTTCTCCCCTTGATCTTTAAAAATAATACAAATGAATTGAAATGCTTCCACATTTAATAGGGCTAACCAAAGCTGTTGTTTTCAGTGATTGCATGGTAAATGCAGCACACATTATACAGAGGATTTGATTCACTTGGTAAATGGAGCTTTAAAAATGATTATCAGGTTTTTAAACAATGGTAGCTATGAAATGGTGTTTCAAGACAGCACTTTAAAACTACACCCATTTAATTTCTTCTATTTTTCTGTTACATTTTTATAGGTTCTCGTTTCTCCTACTGTTGAAATTGCTCAGCCTTATCAAATTTATGAATGGAGACACAGTCTCAAGTAGTTTATTTAATGAGTCCAATCTATGTGTGCATTCCATCTTTATGTAATAGAAAAAGACCATGAGATTTCCTTCCACATGGTTCTAGTGAGCCTGAGGCATAAACAATTTTTGGTTGGCTCATAACAAACAGAGCAACATAATAAGAGTATTCAAAGAAAGCACGATCAGAATATTAGAGACACATTTCTACTATATTTTTTATAATTTTGCATTCAATCTTATTCTGTGATTGTCTAGCATTCCAAGCAAGAAAAGAAACTCAACTGGTCATATATTTCTTATAATTTATTTCAGGTAATCTTATTCAGTGGGAATAATAGTGTTTTCCTTAAAAATGAGTGCTAAAGAAGAATTCATATCATGTTGATGTTGAACGAATCTTAGTAAGCAAAGCTTTATTGGCCCTCAGCAAAAGATGAGTGCTTCTCATGAAGTATCTATCCATGTTGTCTCCTGAAAGGTGGCAGAAGGAAACAGAGAGAGAGAGAGAGAGAGCACGAGAGCGAGCAGGAGGGAGACATGCAAACACAGGAGGAATGAAAAACTACAGTGAAATCAAATCCTAGGTGATTGCAGGGTTAAATTGTGGATGTTGAGTGTAAGGTGTGGCTGGGGAATCAGTGTGAAGATGTCCAAAGGATTAATTTTTCATTAAATAAAAGAAAACAAACTCAATTACAAGGTATTTCTTCCATTATAGGGCACTAAAGATCGGTGGATAGCATCTTGTCTTACGCTTATTTTCAGAAAATACATAGTTTAGTCACTAAAGGACTTTGGATATTAGTCTATTATTTTGGCATAGCCTAACTTAAAAACTTAAGTGCAAAAGCTCTAAAACTAAAGAAATGGCTGGTGTCAGGTTCCAGTGGGCAACATCTGTGGGCAGTGGGTGTACTCAGCAAGCAGTATTTTAGGGACAAGCCTACCTAGGAGAAGCCTGCCTCATGGGGTTGGTTAAGTAACCATGTGCATGCGTCTATTGAAGTTTCTTGAGCCTTTTTGATTTTGCTTCCAGAAGACTTACTTCTTTGGGAATCAGAAGCAAACCCATAAAAGGAATGCATGTAGAATCAGGAAAGGTATGAACAAGAGAGAAATTAGGGTTAGGGAACTTGGAAATGGCAAGGACAAGTAGACTTTATTGGTGGATACTTGCTAAGTTAGTTTATGTTTTTACTTCTTTACTGCCCACACATACTTCTTTTTTTTTTTTTTCCCATTTGGAGTTTTCCTCAGTGCTGCAAGAAAACGGCTCTTTTGAAGTTCCCTAATGATCTTTTCCTTTTTTTTTTTTTTTAATGTCATTTGGTTAATTGAACTCTTAATATTCTTCTGCTTTGCTTCTGTTTTGCTTTCCCTTGTTGAAATGCTACTCCTTCACTGCTCTGAAAAAGTGCTATCCTAGAAGACTGCTTATGTCTTTGTCTATGCCTGATCTCACCTCTCTGGGGACTCAGTCTCTACCTGCTTTGTTAATGTAGTTATTGCATAAAGTCTCTATACCAAACTTAGAATCCTTCAGACTCTTTTACTCTTTTATTGTTTAAATATCTCTTGGTTGTGGTAAATTGGTAAATACTTTTGTAAGCCCAAATGAAAATTCTTACAGTAATTTTTTTGTAGTAGGTATTGCGCCCTATCTAATCCTAATTATAAAATTTCAAGTTACCACTAATGAGTAGCATAGAATTTTTACAGGCCTATGCTTGATATCTTAAACTGAAAGGTAACCTAAGTATTATAAAGTTTAAAGTTTGGACACTTAATTTCATTTGTTGATTAATGAACATTTCACATGTAAATCTACATTCTCTATGGGTTGTAGAGGTTTTTACTTGTACTCTCTTACTTGAATATAACAGTCCATTAGTAAGGACCCTTCAAAAGACTTTGAAAATGCTCTTTAAATAGTAGCTCCTTTCACTAGTCTCATTGATGAAAGAGGAGTTGTAAATTAGAAAGGACATACAAAGAGATATATTTTGAGTTCTGAAGTTTATTGCGAAGGGTATCTTACTAGTGGGGTATGCCTTTATTTTTGTTTTTCTTCTTCCCAGAGAAGAAATAATTAAGCAGTTAGATGTGAAATAATAGCTTGAACTGATACTGTGAAATGTCTATAGTTTTCAACACATACCTAGGGTCAAGTTCAGTTTTGCTTAATTTTAATCAGATGAATAGTCTAGTTGCCACTCAAGAACAGCTCTAGAAAGACAACCCTTAAGCCTTACAATAAGGGCTAAGAAAGCATTGTTACTAAGAGGAAGGAATGAAAATGGACCTAATTTCCAATTGAAAAATACACATACATCCTTTGAAAGCTATTATATTAGTGAAAACTTTTTACATATTTAACATAACAATAATAGGGATACTTTAGGAACCTACCTTGTGCCACCCACTTATCTAGGGGCTGAGTATGTCAGATTTATTGAATCCTTTAAACAGCGCCATGAGGTAGATACTATTTAAATCACCAGTTTCCAGATAATGAACTGTGGTGGAGACAGGCTCAGGGTCGCCCAAATGGGAAAGGGAAGAGCCGAAATTCTCACTCAGGAGGTCTGGTTAAGGCTGTCAGGACCACGCTAAACCCCATTTTACTGGTAAAAATGAGAAAGGCAGTAAACGCCATGGGATTCACTTTACCATGTAAAACAGAAGGATGGCATCTGTAATCACAGACCACAGAAAATTCATAAATGAATTCTCTAGTGAGCTGAAGAAGTAAGCAAATGGAACTAATCAAGCAGAACAATGATTTATTCTTCTTGGTCTCAGAGCACCTTAAAATAATGTTTTGTTCATCAGGATCTCAAATTGACATTTATTAAATTAATACATATTTTGCCGTTTGCAGTGTTTAAAACTGTGTTGTGTGTCAAATTGATCAGAAATAACAAAATAAATATACTTAAATACTCTTAAAGCCTCTCAAATGTGGTAAGTTAAAAATATGTAAGAACTGACTTCTTGAATAAAGTATCAAAATAATTTATCAGGTCTTGAATGGCACTTATAAAACTCTTTAGTGAATTAATTGTGTGTCAAGAATACAGGTCTTGACCTCTCAGAATACTTACAGATTTTTGTAAGTTAAATGTGTTAAAAGCAATCCAGAAATGTTGGAAACCTAAATAAATGGCCATTATTTTCTTATCAAACAGTGTTAAATGCTCCAAAAACAGACCCAACAGTTGAGTCAGAGTTAATGGTAAGGCAGCTGTCACATTTACTGAAAACTTAAGTGTTCTGAATCAAGCATTTTCATACCAACAAATGCCAATAGAATGATTTTAAATAATGATTACAAACTGATCAGTGCATGGACTGAGGAAAGTACATTAGCCAAACAACATGACAGCAAAATATATGATCAAACTTTAATAATATAGTTATTTCCAAGGGCAATAGCTTAATTGGAACTGGAATTGGACTCCCCTCTTACTTTTTGCATACTTAAGGATTCATAAAATATATACTACAAATGAAGGACTATAAATTCTGGAAGGCTTTGGATCAAGCAATAAATAATCGTGGTGTACATTCTTAAAATCTCTCTGAATTATTGACAAATAGCATGACTTCAGGAATACAGATTGCTCGTAGTTCCCAGCAGCAAGCTAATATGACAAAAGGTAGATAAGGAAGTTAAGCATATATTTTTTCATGTGACATATACATGAGGCATTTTTTTAAATCATGTTGGTGTTCTTTTAAGCTTGATAAGATATGAGTGAGCAGTGTTTTCATTAAGTAGAAAGATTACTAAGTTGATGAAACCTTTAGCAAAGATTCTAAATTTAGAAAAGCACATAATATTAGTAGAAGTTAATGTGGTTGGAGGATCCCTCTTCTCCCTTTACTAAGAGAGAATGAACTCTCTTAGGTATGCAAGGTGCCCTTGGGTGTGATCTGATGCCCTGAACAGAGCATAGGATTGGGAGAGGGGCGGATGTAGACTTTTCCACCCACTCTGCCAGTTATTAGGTTGTCTCCTTGACTAACTAAATTAAACTTTCTTAGCTCTAATATCCATTTATGTGAAAAAGGAATACAAATAATTCTCATTTTCATCGAGAGTTGTGGAAAGGAAATCAAACCATACATGTGAAATTTGCACCATTAATAGTTGCCACCTTATCCACTTCCCATCAGTTATATTCTCTGCATTTGACCACATATTATGTTTAGTGCTCACCTGACTTTTATGATCTCAAGAGAGAACATGACAGGGCAAGGGGGTCATTAGAGCCATCGTGGAATTTCCTGTTACTTTTGTCTGTGCAGAGAAAAGTGAAAGCTGCAGCTCTCTGTGTACACAGAAACACACCTCTGTGTCCTCCTCTGTCTGACCCTTGTTCCAAGATCCAGGCTACCGTTAACTCCCTAATTATAGATTATTTGTCATGGAAGGCCCAACAGTTCGTAACACTCAAGACTCAGGAATTTCTTTACAGCATTTTGTTAAAGTATAAGTAATGCAGTAGAATAAATGTTGCCATAGGTGTCAGAAAGACTTGACTTTTAGCCCCAGCTCTGATACTGTGTGTAAACACCCCAATTGAGTTAAGGTATTTTGGCGTTATTTTTCTCATCTATGGGAAAAAACAGGGCATATCTACACACACATGGATACAGACACACATTATATAGAATACAATAGTGTGCTCATGAGTTATCCTGTGGAGTGTGTGAGTCAGTTTCTGAAACTGCTCTACAGTGTGAGTGTTCTTACTATTCTTGGAACACAACTTGTGCTAGATCTTGTGTTTCCCAGTCAATGTGAAGTCTGAATAGCCCAACTGGCCTTGTCCACTGTCTTTTATATAAACCAGCATGTCACTTACACTACCTTACATGAAGTAGTAGACCAGGAAAGGACAGTCAGGGAACATCAAGTCCAACCTTCTCACTTGAAGAGTGAAGAAGCGAATTCTAGAAGGCAGGTCAGGAGCTCTAGGCACATACCTTCCCTGGTATGGAGCTGTGCCAGTTCCTAGTACCTGCACTCTTGCCTGGACTTTTCTGTAGCCTTCTCTGTCCTTAAGAGATAAAAACAAGTAAATATTTGCATGCAGTCTAATCAGTCATACCGTTGCGTCTCTGCTCTGAAACATGAAATGTGGAAGGATGGGCAATGAAGGTGAGAATGGTGAAAGGTCATTTGTTATGAAGAAGGATTTGATTTCAGAGAATACTGGCAAAAACCATTACTGATGGCAGAGGTCTGTTAGCCCAAGCCCCACAGAAGCCACAATGTTCAGAGAGAGGTATAATATATATGAAAACCCAACAGGATTAACAGTAGTATATGAGTGCCTGAAAGTACCTTCAGCCAAGGTTGATGAAAGCACAGGATCTGACAGAGAATGTGGTTGGCCTCACCTATAGAGTCTTCTCACTAAGTTCCATCGCATTTATTTCTGTGCATATCCTGTGCTCATGTGGAGACAGCTAGATTAGCTAACCCTGGGAACTAAAGCATGTTGCCACACAAGCTCAAATGGGCCTCCCTTTATCTGCCATTGAAGATCAGATACGTTTTTGAGCATCAGAAAATCTGGAAAAGGGACCCATCTTCCTAAAAGCTACTTCTGCTACAGGAATTGCCCTGCTAGGATACATGGGATGAATGTTGGTAAGAATTTTCTGTCTGAACCACTAATTCTCAACACCTATGCAGGCAGATTATTATTATTGTCTTTTTCTGAAATGCTTAGGTTTACCAGGGGAAAGGTGGACGAATCAGCTTACTTAATATGCTGTGTAATTACATGGAGAGTTCTGTAAACGTATCTTTGCTTGTTTAAGCATAGATTTCTCTCCATATTCTAACTGGAAGTTTATGACTGTGGCCAGCATCTTATGGCATAAGCATTAGGCACCATGATTTCTAAAAATGCCTTTGTGGTTGTTTTCAAAATAATCGCTCTCTTCATGGATTCACAGAGTTTCCTTTTAAACACACATACTATTGAAGCAGTTTGTCTCCTTGATATACAAAAGTCTCCTGAGGTTTAAAGGTGATTAGGGCAGCAAGTTTTCTTGCAAATAAATCAAACATCAAGTTCAATGGCTTCTTGCCATGTACTCAAAATGTTTAACAACTTCACTTAGACACACTTAGGTCATATTTTATTTAATATTGTCTTCTCAGTTTGAAAAGAACAGTTTTGTGTGTGTGTGTGTGTGTGTTTAATCTAGAGTATAGTATTTTTACTACGTTATTTGATTTTCTTGAATTCTTTGGGAACTATATTGGGTCCCACTAAAAGAGGACAATTTCACAATACTTCATCTTTTAGCTCTATAATGGTTGTCACTGCGAAGGAATTGTTTTAATAAAAAGTTCAGTCAAACCAGCACTACTGCTCAATCGTTTTTACATTCATCTCTTCCTGACTCACGTGAACATTCCACAGAGCTGTAATTTCAGACTTCTTCCACTTTCTTCAAAACTCCATCTCCTTCTGCACCTCTTTCTCCTCCACATATTTAAAAGATGACACAAGTTGCCACATTATGAGGTCATAGTTGTCCGGTGTGACTCTTAGCTTTATGCATTCCCATCCCAGACTACCCCTGTATCTGCGCTTCCTTTCTCCTCTCTTTCAGAACAGAAGGAACGACGTTCCTTTTTCTAAAGGCTTTCCTTGTCGGCTTGAATTGGGATAGCTCACCCCCTGGATGTTGTATTGTTAATAATCTTTACTCAATTCTTGGTATCACCTTTTCTGTTTGGCTCTTTTCACTTTTATATAAATGCAAAAGACTTTTTTTTTTTTTTTTTTGCATTTACCTGCTCCTAAATCAAAACAAGAAACAAGTGACTTAAGACCCTACCATCTATTCGAGGTTCCTCTTTTTGTTCTTTTCTTTAGCACCACAATTATGGAAAGTAGACCTCACTTGTGTTCCCTTCCTCACACTCCTCGTCTTGTGTTGACTTTCCAGCTGTGCCTCTGGTACCTGTACTTACTTCGAGGTGTAATGATTCTGTTTGTTGAGTTTGTACTTCCCAAACTGTGTCCCATCTGTTCAGCTTCTGCTCTCAGGCCAGGCCTTGCCCCGTCCCACTCACTCAATCTTAATGGTATTGTTGTTTCTCCAGTCACACAGGCCAAATTCTAAATATCCTTCACCGTTCTCCCCTCCTCCATTTCTTTTTGGTTACTAAGCCGTATGAATAGGTTTTCCAGATATTTTTCACTTGTATTCCTTTCTTTCCAGTTCTGTTGCCACAGCTGCAGTTTAAGGCCTTCCTTTATTTCATGGTTTCTGTTGCAGACTTTTCCTCATGAGTTTCCTTCTAGCTTCTCTCTGCACCTGCCCAAAAAAGTAACTCCAATAATGTCCCTCTTCTGCTCAAGTTCTTCAAAGTGAGCAATTGCAACTCAAAGACATTCTAAAGCCATCTCAATTGACAAGGCCCCCTGTGATCCGGCTGTAACTCGTCTCTGTGGGCTTAGCTAATACTGCTCCCGTATGATTAATCCCCAACCCAGCCATGAGAATGTCTTGGTTTCTGATGCTTTTCTGCTCCCTCTCCCTTGTGTTTCTTTTCCCTGCATGAGATACCTTCTCATCAAGGCACTTAGTTTACTGGTAACTTTGGGAATCCTGAACACCTTTTACCTTTCACTTATCTTCTCAGTTGAACTCTATTTTTCTCTCCCCCAGGCTGGTAGCAGCTGGTTTCCTCTTAAGAGAATTTGTATTTTCTGCCGTTTGTTCTTCCATATTCATACGCAGTTTCTCTTACTGTGTTTTAATTTCTGTGAGGGAAGTGGCTTTCCCATAGTTAATGTCTATTACGGGGAAAATGTTATTTGAAGGGGAAAATGGTTAATTTGGAACAAAAAAAATTATGTATGAAAATTTCCTGAGCATAGTACTTCCAAACACGTGAGGCAATTTCATTTCACTTTACTGTATTAGAATTCAGTTTCCTTTCGGTCTTTCTTTTGTTTTGTCTTTGCTGTTATTTTTCATGGAATTATAGGACGCTTAATTTCATTCCAAAACAAACTACTATTAATCTTTCTTTATATTGTACACAATAGCCATTGTTTATGCGTATCTTCTCTCTAGTGAAATACTCATTATATAGAGCTACCGTGTTTCCTTGATTGCTGGATTTTAAACAATAATATCATGTGCCCTAAAATCTCAGTGCAAAAATAGTTAACAAAAATCGATTATCTGTTAATACGAGCTTGGAAGAGTTGAGTAATTCTGACTATATATTTTTAATATTTATATCTATGAAAGTTTTCCTGTCTGCTTATCATAATAGGGTTATTGATTATTCTAATAGATGATGTTCCCCTTTGTGAGTCATTAGATATCTTTATTATTTAAAATATTATCTTGTCTATTTTGAAAACATCTAAATTGCATATAAATTAAATCTCATAGAAAATAACATATTTCAGAATACAACAAAACAGATAATTAAACTAAAAAGTTAGGATAGATAATAACGGTACCTACATGAACTGTTGACTCCCAGTGGTTCTTGTTGGGTGTCTAAGTATTCTGGCAGCTAAGACAGAAATATAAGAACGTTGGGGTAAATTGTCACTGAATAATTACTGAACCTTGACTCCAATTTATATGATCTGAACTTGGCAGGGATACGAATTTTGAGTGACTGGCTTAAAGAAAGCCAAAATCTCACTCAGCATTGCCTATTAATATAAATGTAGTAAAGCAACTTATAGGAGATAACAAACAAGAGAGTTGATGAAAAGCAAATGCTAGGATTTCTCATAAAAGGTTGTGGAAATATTCACGTGGGTTTGTGGTAAATAGCTAATAAGTAGCTGTATGTAGTTTTAACTTCTAGGCTTGTTTTCCTTTTCTTTCTTTCTTCCTTTCTTTCTTTCCATATTCTGAAGTCAGACACTTCATGAAATAACATTGTATTTAGCAACTAATGGACACTGATAGTGAGGAGAAGTCCTAAGGGAAGGGCAAGTACACCTCACAGAAAAGCTATTTGGTAATAAATCTTATTTGATTTGGGAATATCTATCTGTATTCCAAGAAAAGGAAAAAAAATACATGAAGTATCAGGTAATGTAACTGAAAGGTATAAATGGATATATATTGAAGTAAGAAAATATGTACGAAAAGGAATTTCAATTACCTTACTCAGAATATTTCTTTTTCAGTATTATTGTGAACTCTTTGTGACCTCATATAAAAGAAAATTTTACAGGGGATACTGGTATGTCAAATTGGGTTTGATTCAAGGGATAGTTGTTGAACACTACATTGAGTCTGGCTTGTGGGCTAAGAGAAGTTAGTTTAGAAAATTTACAGCCACAGATTGAATCTAGCATCTCACCATAAATCCAATTTATTATCAGACAGTACTTTATCAGATAGTTCCACAAGGTAGAAAAATTATACTACAGGTTTCATTAATTTTTTGGCATATGTGACTGGGGTCTAAGAATATATAGCTTCAACAGGAACATTTTATTGTGGACTGACTTTATTTCCATTAGTCCACATGATCATGGGGCTATATCTCTAATAAAAAACACAAACATCATCCAAGACAGGTTTTTTTTCCTTCTTAAATTACTCACATTGGCAGAAAAGCTTCTCTTTCTCTGTCCATTTTCCTAGTTATCTTAAAATGAAGAATTGTATGCCAAAGAAGAAAAATCTACTGTATGTTTTTTTTAATTTGTATGTTGATAAGTTTAATTAGCACCAGCATACAAGTTTGCCTCATAAAAATGAATATTTACTTTCACTTCACTTAAAAATGCCCATACGATGGAATTAATATCACAAAATTTTGGAGCTAAATTGATACTTGAAGTCATAAATTCCAGACTCCTGCTTCTAGATGAAACACTTTTCTTTTTTTTGACAATAAGGAGTCAACATTTACTAAGGATATACTACTGTCAAACATTGTTTTAAGTACTTTATATATATTAAATTATTTAATCCTTATAATAACTCTATGATGAAAGTACTATTATTCTCATTATTTTTATTTCTTAAACATATCCATTACTTCATATAGGTACCATTTTCTTCTTCATTCTTTTAATTTGATGTTTCTTATAAGACCATCAGATCACATCTGTGTGTATACATTCATCTCTAGCACATACAGCAATCTCATAATGCATATCCAGAGGAGCTAGTTTATCAGTTTTACAAAAAAAAAAAATAAAGTTTGGATGTCACTCTATGTAGCGTATTCTAATAATTACCATATCTTTTTTCTCAGCAAGGCAATTTAGCACCATAACACTACAATTTCAACTGCTTATTGTTGTAAACAGTATTTCATAATTGTGCTATAAGCAGAAACAAACGCTTATTTATATTCATCTTGTTTTTTTCTTTTAATTTTACTTTAAATCTACAAACATTTAAGTAAACTGATACTTTGTATAAGAATCCCACAATGCCAGTGATCATCTTTCTCTGTTTGCGACCAACTTCCCTTCTCTATTTTACCCATTTGTTGGGGAAAAATATGAGCAAATCTGAATCCCTTGCTAGCTCCCTGTGTCTTTTAGGATCATCTTTCAGAATCTGTTAGGTGGCCCCTTCCCTGTACCTTCTTGTAAACCAAGATCGGACTAAATTTATCCTTATAGGTCAAACCACTACCAACATTCTTTTACCCTTAAGATTTATATAATCCTATAGCTTTGGAGGTAATCAAACTAAATTAACAAGCATAGCTCAGTTTCGCCATAACTAGGGAAAATCTCTTTGACTTTGTTTCATACTTTTTCTCCTTGATCTTAGGTTTGGTCTCATAACAAAAGGATAGTGACTTTGCCAAAGAACAATTAAATCTTGATAAATAAAGAGGTTGAACAGACATTTTTGGTCATACTGACTCAATCAATAATCAGTAAGTGACTCTACATTCAAGGTAGTTTAGCTGAAGACACCAATTAAAATCAATTGGATTTGACTAAGATAAGAGCCAAATTTTAGAATTTTTTAAAAAATTTACATGTATGTACTGTTCATTGTTTCTAAGAACAGTTTGGAGCTTTAGCTTTTTAAACTTACATAATTTTCTAAGGAATAATGCCAACCACAAAATAAGAATCAACAGAATGCAGTAATCCAATCATAAAGGACAGTCATATATGCTTACACATATTCAAGAGATCAATCATCCAAGTTATAAATAAAAAGTAGTTCATTTGTATCTTTTTTTTTTTAAGATTCCACATATAAGCTGTATCATATGGCATTTTTCTCTCTCTTTCTGGCTTACTTCATTTAGAATGACAATCTCCAGGTCCATCCATGTTGCTGCAAATGGCATTATTTTATTCTTTTTTTAGAATTCTATTAGAGATTCAACCATAGTTGGTGATTGTGTTGGTTCCTCAAACATTTATATTTAGCCTATACTAAAATGTTTTAAATGACTCCTTTTCAATTTTAAACTTTTCCTCCAGTTCTTTTTCAGTCATCATCATACAGTTTGTCTTGGGCCAACAGACATATTTAACCTTGCCAACTGATAGTCAGTGATTGTAACTGGCTAATAAAGGGTATAGCAATGCATATGAAGACATTAAATAAACTAGAGAATACCTTTTTGTTTAAATGATTATGTTGCTAATGTATCTATTTGCCTTGTATTCATTTGACTCAAACAACTCATATATTTATACATTCAATTTTATTAACTACTTGTATGTGGCAGGTAAGGGCTGGTATTGCAGAGATTTTTAGAATATTGCCACTGCCATTCATTGGCTGGCGATTAAGTGGAAGTATAAACTTCTGAACAGATGACTATAGCAAAATGACAAGTATGATAACAAAGATAAGTCAAGGTGTGATGGAAACACGAAGGAAGGAAAACTTTCCTGGAAAAGATTTGAAAGTTTCCAGAAAAATTATGGCACTTAAACTGAGGCATGAAATATACATGTAGTAAGTACGTTGGGTGGCAAAAGGAAGTAAAGCATTCTGAATAGAAACATTTTATTTAAAAAGCAGAGGAACTTGAAAGAACCCGGCACTCCGAAGAAAATTTAAAATACTCAGGATGACTAGAATGCCCGATGCGAAGGATAGGAATGAAGGAGATCATGCTGGTCTCCTCGTACCTGAACAGATGTGATCAGAGATCAGATCAAGAAGGGCCTTTCACCACATGTTCCAAATATGGACTTCTATGCATGGAAAACAACAGACTGGTTCTAAGTAAGTGATATGGAAAACTTTCACTTATTTGTGCCACTTTAGTACCATGGCGGATACTCATGGGGAGCAAAGTTGGAAGGCAGTGAAGCAGAAATCCGGTTGGAAATGATGAAGTTCTGAACTAGATTATGGTTTTGGAAAGTTGAAGACAGGTGCATACATTCCAGCCTTTGAAATGTATTTACTCTTTCTTTGAAGTTAAGCATAAAAAATATTTTTTATCAAAATAGAGATACTAAGTGTATGAACATAGTGATTCAGGACTCAGTGATTTTATCTCTGGAAGCCTATATTCCAACTCTCAGGATCCTTCTAGTTCTAAATTAGTACACTATGAACAATTCAAGGCACTGGAGATTCAGATTAAGGCAAATGGATGCAGACAAATTTTGTTTCTTATAACTTTACTTTTTTTTTTATTTCATGAACTATCCCCTCCTTAGAAAGATAACCTATTCAAATGGGCTGTGTTTTCATATTTCTGGCCTGGGAGGTGAAAAGCCAACCCAAACTTGATTTCTCGTTGCCTACTGCTTTGGAGTTTGTTCTGTGACCATGATTAATGAATTTACTCTTTGAATTATAGCCCCTTCCTTCTAGCCTCTCTGCTACTATCTTGCCCCTCTTTCTTTTATCTCCTCTCCTCGTTTTACTCCTTTTTTTCTATCCACTTATTTTCATTCAGTTCTCCAGGCCACGCTGTCTTCACACATGAATTACCAACAAGCTTCCAGCTGTTGCTTAAAATATTTCTCTAGAGTTTTCATATCTATACTGACATGATTTATATGGCACTACTGTATATTTTATGACAAATTATATTTTGAAGAAGTTCTCTTTAAAAATTCATAGCAGTCACTTTAAAACTTAACTCAGTTGACAACAAAAATAAAGCTTGTATAGTCTTGGGAAATTTCATTTTAACTTACTGAGTATTTAAGGGAACATCTGATGCTACAAACCAAAATTTTCTGTTTGTCATAGTCTTCTGTAATACACTCAATATGAGTTATTGTAGTAAATTAAATAAAATCATTAATATAAAATATAGTAAATAAAACATTATTTTATAACTGCAATAGCAAAAATTGCAGTTATTGCTATTATTAATAGTAATCAGTAGATTTTCCACCATTTGTGTAAAAACTTACTTGGGAATTTAACTTAGTAGACCCCAAATTTATATTTGGAACTCTTACATTATCTTTCTAACTTTATACTGGAGCTTTTTAAACAAACACACACATACTTACAGATGACTACTTGGATTTTTTCAATCCAATTTATAGATTAAGATACACTAAAAATAAACAGTACTTTGTAAATACATGTGCCAAGCAAGAAACACTATTTGTGAAAAAACAGTTTTGATGTCCACCACCACTCCCGTCACCTGCTTTCTTGATCACTTCAACACCATCACAGAGAAAATAAAAGGAGAGGGAGAGAGGAGAGAAGAACACAGGAGAGAAGGGAAAATAATTGTGGAAAAAATTGTCCTAAGAGTCTGTGGTTCTTACTTTCCTTCTGGTTTGTTTTGTTGTTATTTTGTGCTTCTTTTTTTCAAATTCAGTGTATAGTTTGCACAAACGTGTCCCACATTTGGTTTTGCCCCTGATAGTAGTTATTTTCAGCCTAACTAGACAGTAAAAGCACCGAATTCAGGGAGCTTTTCATTCTATTCTTCACCCTTAAATGTGTGCATTGTGAGTAAATATCTCAGTGTGACTGCAGTGTTATCAATTCTCTGTTTATGACTTTTTCAAGCTTTTTCCTTGGATAAGTGAGAATTTAGTAAGCGTAATCTAGATGTAGGTTTCTTTGTTTGTTTGTTTGTTCACAGCTTACCATAACCAAAACACCAGTTGCTCTAGACTTAAGAGAGTCTATGCTCGGGTCATGCTGTTTCTCCCTAGCTGAGTCATAAAAATTCCTCGCAGAGGGAGCCCTCAAATATATTATTGCCACAAAACATGCAGAGCCCAGGCCAAAGCCTCTGCATCAGTGGTCCATTGCTGTGATACAAACGAAAAGGCTTAAAACATGCTGTGAGTTGACAGTTTGATTTGGGTGGCAGAGGAGTTCCCAGCAGCAGGAGAAGGTGACCTCCAATGGACAAGCACTTTTTAAACCTGTGCTTGTGACATACTTGTTGAAATCTGATTTAGCAACCAAGTCATTGGGTCTGTGTGGTCAAACCCAGAGCTTATGTTGGAAGGAACTCCAGAAGTCATGGGTACAGAGAGATGTGTCTCGTTGGTGCCATTATTCTCACTTTCTTCTGGGGCCTCTCTCACACCATCTCTTTTAGCTCAGTTAGTGGGACTGTGGCCATGAAGTAGCTGACAGCCAGCCATCAAGCACCCAGAGGTTAAGTACAACATTTCCCACACATGATGACAATCTATGCTCTCCATTATGGAAAGACTCTGAATAAATAAGCTTTATAGTAGAAAGATTCCAAAAGTATTTATCTTGTCTCCTCCGATAAGGCAACAGCTCTGCTAAACTGCAAATATAGAATCTTCAAAGAGATTCACATATATTGGTGACACAGAAATTAGTAAAGAAATAGAAATAATCACTAATAAACAAAGAAAAACAAATAAGAACTTTTTTCTTATTGGAATGTGAAATCAGGAGGTTGCCAGAAAACTTGTAAAAGACATTGACTGGGGATCCAAATTCCTTGGGACTTGTGTTCAACTCTGTGTCTCTTTAGTTTCCTCAGTGCCTAGAGGGTTGTCTGTCACAGTATAGGCACTTGGTTATTGTTAAATGAGCTGCAAGTGAACCATAAAAAAATTTAAAAAGTAAAAGAGTGATTTAAGGAATGGAATATCTTTGCTTAATCTTGGCCCTAGAAATTAATAAATATGCTACTTTTAATAAATCACATTTTCTAAACTTTAGTTTTATCTTTAGTAAAAAAGGAATGATATTATATATATATTTATACACACACAAATTATTTCTTTGCCTGATAAAATAAAAATGGAAAAATCCATTTAATAGACAAAATGTTTGAAGATAGAAACCATGCCACTTTTTTGAAATATAACTACTCACAAAAAGCCTTGCATTGTAGAGGTTCTAAATAATAGAACAAAGTTGATATAAATACAGACATGCAAATATTTACTACATTCAGTGAAATAACCCTAAAAACTTGAAGAAAAATCTTAAACCATGATGAATAATCAAACATTTTTCTCACATAATCTAGTATCCTTGATGTAACTTCTGATACCCAGCTGTGTTAATTTTTGGATTAGAAGTTTCATGCTGATTTTGTGCTACATGGTCTGAAAATCAGACCAAAAATACTACATTAGTGCTGATCAGATTTAATTGGCAACACCTTAAATAGTATCTAGAAATTCAGAAGAGCTATCAGTTTGGACTGTTTTGAATATATATATATTTTTTCAGTCTAATTTGTGTGAAAATTTTGAGTCTGATCTGTTGCTGATTTTTTGGCTCACATTGTATTTTGATTTGTTTTCAGAATGACAGACGTATTCTTTTTCTTCTCTTTTTTCTTTTTTTTAATAGACTTTTTTTTTAAGTAGCTTTAGGTTTACAGCAATATTGAACAGAAGTTATACAGACTTCCCATATATTCTGTGCCACAACACATGCAAAGTCTCCCTCATTATCAAAATCCCTCACCAGAGTAGTAGGTTTGTTACAACTGATGAACCTATACTAACATATCATTATCTCCCAGAGTCCATAGTTTACCTAAGTGTTCACTCTTGATGATGTACATTCTGTGGCTTTGGACAAATGTAAAATGACATGTAGCCACCATTATAGTCTCATACAGAGTAGTTTCACTGCCTTAAAAATCTGTGCTCTGCTTATTCACCTTTCCCTTCACCTTAATCCCTGGTAACCACTTACGTTTTTAATGTTTCTGTAGTTCTGCCTTTTCTTGGATGTCATATTATTGGAGTCATACAGTATGTAACCTTTTCAGATCGGCTTCTATCATATTAGTAGTATGCATTTACAGTTCCTCCCTGTTCTTTCATGACTTGATAATTCATTTCTTTTTGGCATTAAATAGTGTTCCATTGTCTGCAAGTTTTATTTATCCACTTACTGAAGGACATCTTGGTTGCTTCTAAGTTTTGGCAATTATGAATCAAGCTACTATAAATATACAAGTACAGATTTTTATTTGACCGTATGTTTTCAAATTATTTGAGTTCATACTGTTTATTTTAAAGAACTTACCTTGAAAAATTTTTACTCTAAAAAGTGATTGGCTACCTAAGATTGTGGATTTCAAATATCAGAAAGTCTTACAAGGATCACTGATAATGAAAGAAAGCAAGTCTGTAGGGATGGTGAGTGTTGGAAATTTATCAATCTCAGGGAAGCTCAGGAGACTATAAAATTAGAGTTGCTGTGCTGAAGGAGTGGTTACACCCATCAACTTAGCTTAGCAGTTTAGAAAACACTTCCAAAATGACTACCCAGTTAAGGTCAGCCCACACAGTGGAAGTTAACTGACACTTTGCTGCATGTAAGTGGACATCTTGTACCCACATTTAGTACATATTTCATTCCCTGAATATACTGGCTCTTAAACTTTATTTTCAACACCCTCTTGAACCAAGCCTCAGGCAGTATTCTCCATTCCCACAAGGCATTCTTGAATGCTTGACAAGCTTATGGACAGAAAATCTCTGTGTTAGTATTTTTGCCAGAGATTCAGCCAAATAAAACAGGAGACACTAGAGATAAGATGAGTAGAGCTTTTAAATAATTTAATTACTTTCTTAAATTTATTAGACTTATTTTAGGTAGTGGAGAAAATTTGTTATAGTTTATTCTTTTTTGTTTGTCTGTTTTTCTTTCTTGGGTGGTTTTAAACTTTATTTTTTAAATAGAAGTACTTGGAATTGAACCTAGGACCTTGTGCTTGCTAAGCATGCACTCAGCCAATGAACTATTACCCTCCCCCATTCATTCTAGATACATACAAGACAAAATGTGTTGAAAATTAATTCCTAATGATTTGGTCTCTTTCCATAAATGATGTATGTTAAATCCGGTATTAATTCCTGTCTCATACTTTGTGGTGCAAAGTGAGGTATGAATTCTGAATAAAAGGCCCTTGAGAAATTCTCCTACACTGTTGGTGGGAATGCAGTTTGGTGCAGCCATTATGGAAAGCGGTATGGAGGTTCCTTAAAAAACTGAAAATAGACTTACCATATGATGCAGCAATCCCACTCCTGGGCATATATCCATAGGAAACTAATTCAAAAAGATACATGTACCCAGGTGTTTATAGCAGCACTATTTATAATAGCCAAGACTAGGAAGCAACCTGAATGTCCATTAACAGATGATAGGATAAAGAAATTGTGGTATATATAAACAATGGAATATTACTCAGCCTTAAAAAAAGAATAAAATAATGCCATTTGCAGCAATGTGGATGGACCTGGAGATTCTCACACAAGTGAAGTAAGCCAGAAAGAGAAAGAAAAATACCATGTGATATTACTTACATGTGGGAGCAAAAAAATGACACAAATGAATTTATATACAAAACAGAAACAGACTCACAGATATGAAAAACAAACATGGCTATAGGGATAGAAGACAGTGTGGAGGGATACATTGGGAGTTTGGGATTTGTAGGTACTATTATATAAAAAATAGATAACAAGGCCCTACTGTATAGCACAGGGAATGATATTCAATATTATATAATAGCTTATAATGAAAAAATATGCAAATAAGTATATATATGTATAACTGATTCACTGTGCTGTATGCCAGAAATTAACACAACATGGTAAGTTGACTGTACTTATATTAAAAAAAAAGGCCCTTGACAGTGAAGGGTGGGAGGAGAGCACCCTTTCTTACCTTATAATGTAAGTGAGAACTCTGACAACAATTTATGTATGTGATTTATATACGTGTGTATATACACTCACATATATATGTGTAAATATATAGTATAGATATGATGTAGAGAAAGAGATACAGAGCAGCAGAGATACAGAGACAGAGATAAAGAGGTGAATTAATTCTGCACCTTAACCATAGCTCTGTGTTTTCATGAAAAACATTACTTTCATTCTTTTGACATATTATCATCTTCAGATGTGTCCTAAAAGAGCAGTTTATAGAAAGTGTTTTTCTTCTCAGAAACCTAGTAATTTGTAACAGTGATACTATGTGACTTTTCAAGCCTCTTTCATTTCCTGCTATTTCCCCTTCATTTTCTTAGAAGATAGATAGTCCAAAAATGTTTTATTCTCTCTGTATACTGTATTTGTGTGTATATACATTTTAGAAACAAAATATAGGTAATTATAAAGGAATAAATGGAAACCAGCATTGTATATTATCTCTATATGTGCCTTAAGCCACAAAAAAGTAAAGTCCTTTCTGTACTTTTAATTTGTTTTAGTAGAGTGTATTTTAGAACTAATCTTTTCATCTCTTTGTTTTGACTATTAAGTGTGTGAGAGCTAAAATACAAAACCTTCATCAAATAATTATACAAAATAATGAAACTTACTTTGCAATGTGAATGTGTTACTCCGTTTAGGTTCATGTAGTTATCCATTTGTTTTTCCTACTGTACTTTAAGCATTTCTTAAACATCTTCAAATATTTTTTGGAATGAACAAAGTAGAATATAAATAAATAAGGATACTACAAAGGAATGATTTATAATAGAGTTCTAATGCAACCATGGTCAACTTGATAAAGTCAAAAAAAATAAATAAATAAAAGCAGCAGGGGTAAAGCAAATTTGGATTGAAAACTTGGCTCTGTCCATCATTAGTCATAAGACCATGGGTAAGTCACTGTATCTGTCTGTTCTTCAGTTTCTTTCTGTAAAATTAGAGATAGGAGGCAATTTGAAAATGAGTGTGAAAGTGTTTTGAGAAATTTAACATGTATGAGTAGTGCAAAGTGCTATTAAGATAAGGTATTACAAGTGTTTTAAAAATAGCACTTTTATGGAAGATGCGGATTTCCTGTTGGATTCTGTTCATTTGTGTCATTAGCATTGGCTACAATCAAGGGAACAGTCATTTTCCTTGTTTAGTTTGCATAGATTGTGCTTTTGAAGTTTAGCTTTAAGAATTGCCAGCTTGCATTGGCTTCCTTGGGTTCTTGAAGCAATAATTGCCCCTTATGCAGACAATTATGAGTAAAACTGCCCTTAAAATTTTTTCTATTCTAGGTTCTAATAAAACTGAAGAATAAACACTTTCCAGATTCATATTTGCTCTCTGATTTTTCTCTACTCAGACCCCTACTACCTGTCCAGCAGCTGAAAGGAAGCATAGGGCCTGTGCATCATTCAGGAAATCAAAGATGGGGTCCAAATATTAAGCTGCACTGAAGATGTACAAGGACCAATGCCGTGTTTAGTGGGAGTAATAATCTAGACATATTTACAAGATTCAAAAAATGGGAAAAAAAAAACAGAGAATATAGCAATATGTAGTAAAGTTCTTATTACGCAAAGCAAAAAAATTCTTTCAAAATAAATTGCTTGCAGAGAAAAAAAAAATTCTCTCTCAGTAGCAACCAAAGGGGAAAACATTTCTGTTTGAAAAAAACAATTACTTACCCCTTGAAGTTTCAAACAATCATTTTAAGCATAGGCTTTGTTATGATTTTATTAAAATTTACTCTGAATAAGGACATGTTACAATAGATAATGCTAATCAGCATATTGAAATAAAAAGGGTCATTCTTTTTTTAAGAGAAAGAATGCTCTACACCTTTCTTTAAATCGTTGAATATTTAAACTCCAAATGTTGTAAATATTTTGAGTAAATACTTATGAAGGAGTATAAGTATAAAAGAAATACTTAAGAAAACCAATCACCATTATACTCCAATTTTGATCTTTAAATTTAATGTGTTAAAAATTGATATTAATTTTATTTATGAATTGAAAAGCAGTACTGGATTTCTGTATTCCATCCAGATGCTTTCATCTAATATATTTGCACTGTGCTTTCTAGTTTAAAAAGTGTCTTGAGGTAGGACTTTATTTTGAAATAATAAGAAACTTTCGTTACCTTTATATAGGAGTTTGAGAGATGCATATGGAGTTTATTTAAACATTTATATATATTGAAAATTAGATACTAAGAGATCTTCACTAAAAGATTTACTATGTAACATAATAGAAAATCACAGTAGCTGGAGGACATGTAGCTGGAGGATTTTTATTCATGAAATTTATACAATTTGAAATGAACATGAAGAAGTCATGTATTTAATGGCATTTCAAAACAATTTTCCTTAATATTACATCCCAACCCTACATTAGATGTTTAATTAAGTACAGAAACAGTCAATTAAATTTGAGATAAAATAAGTAATTGTGCTCACGCATCACTGCAAACATATTTTCATGGGCTGTGTGGTGTAGTTAAGGGCTTTAAGATGTCTCTTCTCTATCTTGACATTTTAAATGTATTCCTGAGGTTAAAGGTTGCATATTAATCGTGTTCATCATTTCCTGAACTACCACAGGTGTCTTTGGAATTAAGAACATGATTTTTTTTTGGCATTTAATTGATGTATTACATTGCCAGTGGCACTCCAAATAAACATATAGTAGATTAAAATACAGCATTCTGATTAATTGTGAGCTTTAAACAACCCATATTTTATTATGTTTATTCTACCAATAGTTTTTTCTTTAACTTCCTAGATATGTTTTTAATATCTATTTTGAAGGCATTCTTTGACGTAAATATTATTACTAATATGGCCTGTCATCTCCTAAACATAGACTCTGGGGCTTAACTTTTAGTTTTGGACCTTACATAATTGTAAAATTGTCACATTTTTTCTATTCCCCCTCATCATTTTTATCGACTTCCAGGAAGTCAAGTGATCACGTTCTGTTTTCAGGTGCTTTCCTTCTGAACTCTCCTCCCTCTCCATTAATTTCATGTGCTTCATGTGGCTTTTAGGTCTAACGAACACACCCTCCCAATTAGGTGACAGGCATTTTTCATGTGGTAACATCCAACAGACAAATACATGACATTGTTAGAGAGATAACGTGAGAGCGTACTCTGTCTTAGGAGAAAGAATCACAGTAATGATGTTGTAATCCTCATAGTTGAAATAGTAGTAACAGACCTACCTAGAATTGAGGGATGAGGTTAGGACTGGCTTTACCCTTGAGCTGTGTCTCTGGACAGATTGTTACTCATTTTATATATCTAGATAGTGGAATCAGAAAGCATCTGTAACAAGATTCACCAAAGACATGTGTGCACTATAACTGCCAGTGTCCATCTTAAAAGGTATTTTGATGTTGATGAAGACACAGCATACAGCATGAGAGCCTGTGTATGTAAACTTATGTACACAGAAGTAGGTCAGAGTAAAGGAGGAGGAATGATAAACAGATCTCTTTCTATATGGGCCTTCTGATGAGTGAATTGTATGATGGCTGCTTTAGAGCAAGCAACATCTTCCCCAAAGAAAGGGACAAAAGTGGATGTAACTTTCTTTGAACAGTTTGAAATATAGCAGTATGTAATGCAATGTCATTATTGGAAATAAAACAAAAATAGGAGAGCTAAAATGGACTTATGCATGGACCTGACAAGAAAGGCAAACAAGAGATCGCAACAGAAGGCTAATCTTTTGGGAGACGAAAAATGGAAGGGGTCTGTCTCAGAGAAGAAGAAATGTCATGTGCTGTGAGGAAAAATAAAGAGGTATGAAGTCAGCATGACATCTTAGGAAATATGAGTAAATTGTTTCAGCATTCATACAGAAAGGAGGCACTTGGGTGAAGGAGTGTCTAGGAGGGTAGTCCTGCAGCTAGAAGGGAAATGAAAGCTCAGAAGAGCTTCTCATGTCATTATTGTGGTAAAACATTCTAACATGATTCTTAGATAGCAGTGGTTGGGGAGGGGCACGGTGTTGCCTCAATGTAATAAAATGATCAGCTTTGAATTTTAAAGAGTCATTTGAGTAGCACTGTTAAGAAGGGATTGGAAAATTCAAAGACTAAGGTCAGTGATCATTTTAAGAGTTCAGCTCTGAACTAAGAGTAGTGGGACTGGAGAGGGAAAATATGAAGGGTATTAAGGAGCCTGAGATGATAGAATTTAGTAAAGGATTAGTGTTAGGGGAAAAGGAGGAAGACCAGGATGAATTAGTTGAAAAACTGAAGTTGGAAAGAAACCTTCCAAATAGTGATTGTGAACTGATGAAATTTAGGATACTAAGGAAAAGGAAAGAAGAGCATCAATAAAAAGAGGCTTTTAAAGCTCTCAGAGGAGGCTAGTTTTGATAGCATTGGGAAACTCCTGAATTGTCTATTATTTTAAATATTATTCACTTGTGGTTTTGTGTATACTTTACAGTTAGTTTGATCTGTAATGAGCACCCAGTTTCATTGAGGGGTTAGGTTCTTATTTATGTATTTGTTGGAATATATATATATATATATATATATATATATATATGAATTTTGATAGACAATATTATTTTAACTTTTCCCACATAATCAAAATGTTTTCAACTCTTCTTCATGATTAAATATTGTCAACTGGTAATTAATATCACAGATAAAGAGTGGCTATGGTAGCCTCTTGGAAACAATTCTACTTCACCCTACCATACACTTGCAACTACAGAGATAATTAAAAATCTGAAAATTGTATTAAAAAGCTTTCCTTTTTCACTTTCCAATACTAATATTTATTAACACCTAAGTTCTATACATACATTTCAATTATTTATTTTTATAGCACCTGATATAATTTATTAGCATTATTCTAATTGTGACAGATATAATCATTCTTCCATACAGTGTTGTTTTAGTGAAATGTCTTATGAAAGAGTAAGTCAGATATTGTTATATTAAATATCTTAATTTTAAATAAAAAGGCATGTTATCTTGTGAAACTTTAAAAAATACTTTCTGAATTTACAGCTTATATTTCAAATTAACTGTTCATTTATTTTTGGTATAATGAATAGTTTCACATGTTATATTGTTGTATATACTTATATATGTATATACTTAATATTGACAGAGATTATTTTATATAGACAGAGACAGAGACAAAGAAATGAAGACAGAGATAGAGAGACCGAGAAAGGTACACATACATATGTATAAAATTATTTAACCATTATTTAAATCATTATAAATATTGTAAAACACCATTTGTAGGTTTATATTAATGTGTTTTAATCTCTTTTGTTTTTCAATTATATTAAAAATAGTTTTGATATAAAATTACCAATATTTGTCTACAATGAGAGATGTTGAGTATGTAAACTTGTCTCTAAAATCATTTTATAAGAATTATACATTTTCTGAATTTCTTAATCTGAACCATAAAATGGTTTTTCCATCTGGCATGTCTCTTACGGAAGGAGACACATGAGGGTTGTTCATTTATTCAGAGTAAGTTATATAGAATATAACTCTTACTAGGACATACCCTATTATATAATTGACAGTCCATAAAGAGTAGCAAATAAATTAATTAGTGGTAGCATATGTCAGCATAGGTCACTGGTGAGAAGAATGGCATAGGGAATAGTATAATCTTGATTTTAATCATACATGTGACAACCCAAAATTTTATGAATTTAGGTGAATTCTTTCACTGTTCCGAGTCTGAATGTTCTCGTTTGAGAAAGGGGAACAATGCCCTACTCACTTCCTGGAGTTCTGAGGTCAAATTAATGAAATGTTTTAAAAAGAAATTTATAAACTGTAGGCACTATACCAAGTTAGGCATTATTTATATTAATATAAATTATATAAAATTAGAAGTGATATATTTCCAGAAAAATTTAAACCTTAGCTAGGCTAGATGGTAATGATGATAATTCATTTGACAAGAGTATCTAGCAATTATTAAAGACTTTTTGTGCCTCAGGCTTTACCTTGTTCAACCCTGTGAGACAATTACTATTATCATCCTTATTTTGTAACTAAGGCCTTAGAAATTTTAAGGAAGTTGTCTAAAGCCACACCTAATACATAGCAAGGCTGAGTGTGTCTGACCCCAGACCTTGTACCCTGTATGTATGTGTCAGACCACATTTCCTTAAAGCAGGAGAAATGAAATTCAGAGCATCTTTAGTAGTTTCATGGTTTTTTTCTCTCAAATACTAGCATGCATTCTTTACTATGCCAATTAGTCTGACATATCATAGATCTAGTAAAATGTTTCATGGATTTTAATAAAAGATGTTTGGCCAGAGTTTTGCTCCTGACTTACTCTTTGACTCTTTATATTGACTGTTTAATACTGGTTTTTTCAAAATAAAATCCTCTCTGAGCCTATATTTGGCATTAGAAGACTGTATCTTAAAGTGGTTGAGCCTTCAAGGCTTCTTTCACACAAAGTTTTCTTACTCTCTAATATTCTCTGAAACATAAAAGTAAATGAATTCTTTTAAAAAGTGAAAATAGCTATTAGCAATATGTGATACTTCTAGAAAATATTTATCCTAGAGTTGTACCTTATTAGTTTTAAAGAAGATGGTATTTAAAGATTTATCTGTTATGATCTAGCCATCTTAATAGGCATTAAAAAGAAATTTCTTACTACAGAAATCTTAAATGAAGCCTAAATTTTTATGTATTTAAGTTTATTACTTAAGTATTCATAACCATGCTTGTAATTGTGGCAAAGTGATGTAAGGATATTGAGAGTATGCCTAAGTTAAAGTATTCATCTATACTCCATTTCTCATAAAAAATTATGCCAATTAAATAGCCTGAAAAAAATGTTTAAAGGAATAGAATACTGCATATGGAGTTTGGTCATATTTGCAGTGGTCAATCAGGCCCCCAAAATATTTTAGCAAACTTTTTCCACTCCGAGGGGAGCTTTCCAATGAAAGTGACTAATTATTTTGTATCTAATCAGGACAGGCAGTACATGTCAGCTCAGGCTTTGATCCCATATTTTAGTGAATGTTTTGTGATTGGCATGTAGCTCCAGTGAATTGTGCCTGAATGACAGTTGTCAACCATCAGTGGACCATATGCTGTGATGGGTAGAGTTGCTGTCAGCTGCCAATCGGCCATCTGGAGTAACGCTTACTAAGTAGTCTAAAGATTGCTCAGAAGTATAGGCCAGAGCCTGCAGCCACTGGAATAGGTCTTGATCCCTCTACAGCAAAACCTGGGTGTCACCCTAGCAATTAAGTCTCACAGGCATAATAAAGGGTTATTTTTCTTGACAATACATGTTATAATCTTATTTAGCAAAGCGTGGGTTTCATAGAAATGTGAAGCTTTACATTCTGTTTATTTGGAAGAAATCTAGAAAGATGTTTCACTGGAAAGATGTTCATAGCTAAAATGATAGAATGACTGTTAGTCAAAAATATGGCCGCTCGTTTTTATATAACATCACTGCTGTCAAAGGAGAGGCTGCTATTTAAAGAAAAAATTTACTTGCTGATTCTATTTTTTAAATGTTTCACAAACAAATAACAAAGGGAAAATGAGACCTCCCAAATAACTCTTTTTGGCATGGCCTTTGTGTAGACTTCTCTTGTAGAATGATTTAATTTTCTTAGTATTGACACACTGAGGTGTATTTGACATCTTTGCTATCTAAAAAGGGCTTGAGACATATACTTAGCTCCAAAATTTATGACACTTGGAATTGTTGGGAACACAGAGTCCTCCTTTGCCAACGTGTATCCTATGCACACGTAAACAGACAAATGGAAGTTTGAGTATGCTTATGACCATAGTATTGTTCAGCCCAACAGCCCAAATCCAAGAGTAATTTTGGATTTTCTTCTTTACCTCTGAGAAGATTGAAATCTATGTAGGTAGACGCAAAGATAGCACTGTCAGCAAGTGAAAAGCTGGCCCTTGCTTTGACTGAATCATGTTACCAATTATTTCTGCAGTAGGGGAAACATCTCTGAGTATCAGGCTACACTGCCATCTCATCCAGCTCCTTCTTAACTAAGGATGGACCTCCCTGTAAGACATCTGAAAAAGAGATTCATATAAACTGGTGGCTTTAAAACAAAGCAGTGCTGACCAGTTTTCATAGGAACCCCCTCAATATTTCTGCTTTTGGTGAAAAACACAGAGTTTTCTTAGTAAAATTACACAGAATCACACACACAAGCCCTTTGAAGACTCTTAGTCTTGAGCAGATTAAGTGGAAACAAGGCAATGAGAAAACAAGAGTAAGCGCTTCATTAAGGGAAAATAAAGTAACTTTAAGCAATGAGGTTACCCGTGAAATGCAAATAGATTACCTTAAATTTGGAGTTTTGTTTAACACCTTTTTAGTAAAGATAAATTTTACCATTAAAAAAGCCAAAAGAATTTTTGATTTTGGCAGAAATGCCATAATAAACTGTGAAAAGCAGTATCCACATGAAAGGCTAAATGTATTTCGTGATCTCTTAAGCATTGGCTTTAGTATTACATTATTTTCTGTTACAAAAATGCAAACAGTGAAATGATCTTGATATTTAAAATGTTTATATTTTGTATATAGTAGTATTGAAAATTGTGTCATTTATATGTGCATGTGTATATGTGCATATATATATAGTTGAATCTGTATGTACTAATATCTGCAAAGAAATAGCACAGCTTAATAAGATAAGCAAAAAAGTAAGTAAAAATTGTGTATGAATTATGATTATAATCACATGTACAGCATGTGTTTTAATATATTTTAGAAAAATTGAGTCAGCCTGCTATTAGTTTAATTAAATTTTTTACACCTTCTTGATTAGACAGCTAGTTTAATGACATCTTCCACACTTTGAGCTGTGAAGTGTGGCTCCTTTTAAAAGTTCTGTAATGAGAAGGAAAATGTATATCTGATGAACGTCTCAACAGAATTAAAAAAAACTGAGTTTTCACTTATGCAAAAACAACAGAATCCAGAGATGATTAGCATTTTGCTTAAGACAAGTTTAGTATGAGCATGATGTAATTGGCAGTTAAATGGGGGAAAACCTCCTCAAGGATTGTACTCTATGGGACATACCTCAGTGCTTGAAGGATAAAACAGCAACGTGTGTGTGTGTGTGTGTGTGTGTGTGTGTGTGTGTGTGTGTGTGTGTGCTGATGTATATTTAGGCAAATAACATTATTGTAAAGGTGAACAAAGAATGTTCTGGTGACTTGACAGGTAACATAAGAAGAAAATATTCATCTAATGTGTCATAAAATATATACAAGACTGGGGATAAAACAAGATTGGCTTCCTTTATTTAGCACTTTAATATTTCAGTAATTCCTTTATAAAGCAAACATTTGGATAGCTCTAATGAGCTGAGCGTAAGCTGCCAGCAAGCTCAGCAGCCATTTTATATTTACTAGGAAATTATCATTGGTCTCTAGAGCTGGTTATTTATAGCTTGAGTTCTGAGACTCCTACCAAATTGTTTATTTTCACATTGTTTTGAATTATGTGGAGCTTCATGTAAAATATGAACCCTGTATATAGGTTCTTGTTTTTATCTTTATTAAGATAAAATGAAGAAATCACTTTGTCTTTGCATTTTAAATTGGAATATAAGGCCAAAGTACTGTGATGCATGAAACCCTACTACTTCGATAGGGTAAGTCTGTTTAATTATTCACATTATATTAAAAAGTAATTACTAGAAGAGCAGAACTAGCAAGCTCCTCAGTAATAAATGCAGAAGTAGTAATACCTCTTACACTTTTATTTATTTCCAACAGGGTGTTTGTTTTAGTTTTTAAGAGGAAATAGAGCAGTGAATACTTAGCACATAAATCCTTTGAACAGTGGCCATTTAACACTTGTGAACATTGGAAACTCACTGACTCTAGGTGCCCAAACCCCCTTACTTGTTTCCGATCATACTACATAGGCTTCTGCTGTATTTCTCCTCACTTTATTATTTACTTGTCCTTTGTTAGAGCAGTAACATGGGGAGCGTTATCAAGAGGGCACCAGGAGGGCAACCACACTGAGCCTCTCCCCTCTCTGATTGCTGATGTGTTACTTTTTTGACAAATCTATGGTTTTCAACCCCACCTGTTTAAATGGTGTCTGAAGATTTATTTGACGGATCATTGCCACAGAGACCCATTTGTGGACAGTATTGCTGTTGTGGGAATAATAGTTCTGAACAGTTAACCAAAAATATAGTATCGGATCTCTTAATGCCTATGAGAGAGGAAAAAAGGAAAACAATTCTGTTAAACTTTATTTATGACTATTTATGACTTTTTTTTAGATACCCTATTTTTCCAACCCTTAATATTTAATTACAATATATAATGTACATGTAGTGCATACCACATTGATCTACTGTAAATTTATTATGCTTCATATAGTCCCCAGACAGGACCATGAGGTTACCATCAATTCTTTATTTTGTACTCTCCAGTGTAGGCCTTTAATTTCAACAACATTTTAAAAATATAATCTGTTTTTGTGCTTCTAGAGCAAACAAGGCTTTTTTTCATCACTAAAGTAGCTTTATGCAATTAATTGATCAGATTATAAAAAGGAACACCCCCTCTACTGGAAAATCTTAGTAAGAAGTCTAGACTTCTGGAGGAGTCAACCTTTACCAATATTTAACAGAAAAAGAAAAGGAAAAAATACGGCAAAGAACTGTAGATTCCAACTCCTTTCTGAAATCAAAAGGATGAATTCCAAACCTAAAAACATACTCTGGAACTCACCCTGTATTTATATTCATCATGGACTTAAAACTCTGATTTTAAGTATGATTTTTAAGTATGAGTACAGTTACTTTCAGATACTTGAACATTTAAATCTTATTCCCCTTATTTTTTCCATAATGTATCACTTTAAAATTTAGTCCTCATGACTCTATTTTTAGAGGAGAATCTTTGAAAAATATTTTCTTACCATGACATGAAATGTTGCTATTTTAACTCTTGTGGTTATAACTTGCTTTGAATGATACTGGGGACTGTCTTGGAGAAATACACTAATAAAGGAAAACGAAAGAAGGAATGATGTTAGTGTGCCTTTATGTGAGAAATGTGACCATGATCTTTTTTAAGAACATGAACTGAGTCATATTCATCTTTTAATTTCAGTGACTAGAAAATAGTAGGTACTCAGTGAATATTTCTGTGATTAATATATTCTTTTAAATTCTTAAGTAAGTCTCCATACTAAACTATAATTTTGTGTCTGGATCAACTTTTCTGAGTTTCCACTGAAATTTTTGGAATAATCATAAAGGACTCGTGTTACTGGCAAGATGGAGATGGTTAGCCAAAGTAAGAAAAATTAAAATGGAAGTACACTAACCAAGACTGTAACTGAAATGGAGCACCAAATGGAAAGGGAAACAGAAATTGGGTGAAAGATGATAGTAAGACTTTACAAAAGGGATGGCTGCAGAAGGATGGTTAAGAAATTAAATCTGTGTATATTGACAGTGTACAGTGGGGCAACAATAATGTATGATACAAAATGCCTTGTAGAGCTAGTATATAGAAACCAAAGTGGACATCATGAATCAGATTGGACAGTAAGCTCTGTTGTTATAACTTGTCATCATCTTCTTAAAATGGCTCATTAAAAATAGAAATGATATTGCCTTATCTTTGTTAGTTATTGTAGTCAGTCAGAAATGGGTGAAGAATTAACGAAGAAATGCAGTTCATAACTCTTCTATCTGACCCACTCTTGACACTTTTATTGAGCATCGTACTGGAAGTCCTAGCCGTAGCAATCAGAGAAGGAAAAGAAATAAAAGGAATTCATATTGGAAAGGAAGAAGTGGAACTGTCACTGTTCGTAGATGACATGATACTATACATAAAAAAATCCTAAAGATGCCACCAAAAAACTATTAGAACTCATCAATGAATTCAGTAGTTACAGGATACAAAACTAGTATACAGAAATCTTTTGCATTTCTATACACCAGCAAAAAACTTTCAGAAAATAAATTAAGGGAACAGTCCCATTTACAATCACATCAAAAAGAATAAAATACCTCGGAATAAACCTTCCTAAAGAAGTAAAATGATTGTATTTGGAAGACTATAAGACATGATGAAAGAAACTGAAGATGACACAAACAGATGGACACGTGTACTGTGTTCTTGGATTGAAAGAATTAATATTGTTAACATGACTATATTACCCAAAGCAGTCTACAGATTCAGTGCAATCCCTGTCAAAATACCAATGGCATTTTCCACAAAACTAGAACAAATTATTTTAAAATTTGTATGGAAAAACAAAAGACGCTGAATAGCCAAAACAATCTTAAAAAAGAAGGACAAGATGGAGGTGTCATATTCCCTGACTTTAGACTATACTACAAACCTACAGTTATCAAGATTGTGATACAGACACATAGATTAATGGAAGAGAGGAGAGAGCCCAGAAATAAACCCATGCTCTTGTGGTCAATTAATCTATGACAAAGGAGGCAAGACTATGCAGTGGAGAAAAGACCTTTTCTTTAGTAAGTGGTACTGGGAAAACTGTGTAGCTAAAGAATATAAATTCAATTATTCCTTTAGAAAAAGAAAATTACAAGGTAATGTGCCTGTTTCTTGAAGAAGAATACAGTGGTTTTCTCCTGGCCATTTAGCTGCTCAGCCTACCTATCACTTAAATTTGAATGACAAATAAAACAAGAAATAAAAAGTAAAAATAGAGTAAATTGCTTAGCAAGAGTTTGTTTCTGACTCACAGTCACTCTCATTCTTAGCCCAAGAGTTCTAAATCTTTCCTAGTATAGTTGTAGTCTCTACGTCTAGATTAATTACATCCCATGCATGATAGTAAAATAATCTGCAGAATTCCTGAAACCACAATCAGTATTCTCTGAGAGATCCTAAACATTTTTTAAAAGGTCAAAGAACAAGAGATGATCTATTTTTCATCTGAATATTAAGAAAGCATACATTCTGCCTGCAAATAAACTCAATGTTAATTCCTGAAAAAAGTGTAGAATCAATTATGAACTGGATTGTGAAAATTAGAAAATGTATTGGTGATTTATAGAAGCTAATATATGTTGATCAGTATGTCATGCAAATTATTAATATCATTTTTTTAGTTATTCAGAACGACATTTTACTGTTATGTTCAGGGTATGCATATTATGTAGTGACAAAGGTAATTGTCTTAAATTGTAGTGTTGTTGTAAATTGTTGATTCTTGTAATATTGCATTTCAACACTGTAGTCTTGAATTTTCCTCTTTGTTAAGCCTTAGGAAACAACAAAATCAATATAACAAGGGTTCTTGAATTTAGAGTGCATGAAAAGCACTAGACTTTTGTTTAAGATATAGATTCCCATTTCCTCCATTAGAGACTCTAATTTAGTACAATTGGAAGTACAGTCCAGGGATTTTTATTTTTATAAACATTTCAAGTTATTACTATTACTGTTAATTTTATGATTATTTTCATCTTAAGGAGAGAATGGGCATTAAACAATCCAAGGGTGTTGAGAGTGCTACTCTGTATTTTGGTTCACAGTGAATGCATTGCAATATGAATCAGATTACCTGTGACTGGGTAAATTGAGCAGTTATGGAAGTGAGCATTTCTGATGGGGGAGTAAGAGTGATTAGGAGCAAACCTCAGCCAAATAAATAATAACAAATATTAAAAGAAGATTTGCATGTTGAATTATCCAGTTTTAAGTAAAACATTCCTCATTAAATGGACAGGCACCTTTAAAATATTAATGCAAGAACATTTTCAGTTGTATATAATAATAATGATGATAATAATGCAGAGGAAATAACAAGAAAATGGTATAGTAGAACCTTTCTGAGTTCTAATTGGTCCTCTTTTTTGGCACTTCATGAGATGCAAACAATCAGGAGATCAGTCTAAAGTTGCGTGGGTTTTTTTGTTTTGTTTTGTTTTAGTATATCACAAAGTATTTGAAATGCAGTTTAATTATCATCAACAATATATCTTGCCCAAATACATAGTCTGCCCTTCTCTAGTATTTACAAATGATTGATATATAGCCATTGCAACTAGACAGCATTTTAAAATATTGTCATTTTATCTCTATCCCATTTTTAAAATTTTTATTTTATATAGTATTTATAATGTCCATAATTGGTTATAAAAACACTGTGGAAGTCTTCTCAATAATTTTTTAAAGGATAGAGTTTTAGATTTTAAAAAGTATTGTCTTTATGACTTCTAATCCTGGTAGGAGTAGTAAACATCAATAAGGTCAAAGAACAGGAGAGAACAGTGGGCTAGGAACAAAGCAGCAGAGAACGGTGTCATGGAAGTCAAAATGAGAGAGAGCTTGAAAGGAAACTAGCTCATCTTTGTTGAGTACTGATGAGATAGCAAATAATTTGAGTCCTGAAAATTATCTGCTAGGTTTTGCAATGTGGACGTCATTGGGGATTTTTATACAAGTAGTTTCTTTATTGCTATGGCATTTTTGTCCCCAAACCAACATAGAGCCTACAATAGAGCATCTTTTGTGTAGAAAGGGCTAAGAAAAGGAAACTTCGGTAATAAAGCCAGACTTGGTGGTATTCCTGACCACTTATTAATTAAGTCTGCATTAGTCTCGACTCTTCAGAGAAACAGAACCACTAAGTGAGATAGATAGATAGATAGATAGATAGATAGATAGATAGATAGATAGATAGATAGATATTTATTATGAGTCATTGACTCACAAGGTTATGGAGGCTAAGAGATCCCAGAATCTGCAGTCATTAATCTGGAGAACTCAGGAGAGCTGATGGTATAAATTCTGGTCTAATTCCAAATGCAGAAAACTAATGTCAGTCAGACAGAGAGAATGAAGTCTCTCTTAGCCCACACTTGCTCTATGCATGCCTTCAGTGGAATGGATGAAGCCCACCTGCACTGGGAAAGGCAGTCTACTTTACTTAGTCTACCGATTCTCATCCAGCAACAAAATCACAGACACACCTAGAATGTTTAATCCTGTTTCTAGTCAAGTTGACACAAAATTAACCATCACAGTTCTTCTCAAAGTACAGGGAAAAGCATGCCACTGAAAAGTGGGTGAGGGTAAAGGCTACTCCCAGAAGGAATCCAGTCCTCTGCCTGCTTTCCTTGTCAGCACGTGGCATAAAGTGAAACAGGAAGTCACTTCCAGCAGGGCTTAGAAGTCTAGTGGTGCCCTTCTACCCTGTAGCTTTGTTGTCCAGTTACTGGTTCATCCTTAGAAGTAATTTCCTTCCTTTTTCCTTCTGGCCTTCTCTTCATTCTCCCTCCTTTCAGACCACTAATACTGCTATGTGGTCGGCACTGTCCTGGGCCCTGAGAATAAAAGCAGGAGCAAAACAATGATCTGTGACTATGGAGCTGAACATTCTAGGGAGGGAGCATGAGGGAGCAAACCTTAACCTAATAAATAAGGAAAGACATTTAAGATCAACAGATATGCCAGTTGGTGATGAATGCAGTGGAGCCAAATAAAGCATAAAAGAAGGATAGGAAGAGTGTGTGTGTGTGTGTGTGTGTGTGTGTGTGTGTGTGTGTGTGTTAGAGGGAAACGGTGTTTTAAACAGTGTGCTCGGGGAAGATGCTGCCGTGTGAGAGAACCCTCACTGCTGAATCCTTCTTTGTGTTTAATTAACCAAGGGCAAAGGGACACAAAAAATTAACCAAGGGCAAAGCATCCATTTTTCATTTATAGCACTTTAAATTATACCGCTGCAAAATATATAATGCTAATATATTTGTCTTGAGCTAGATACAAGCAGAGTCTTACAGCATTAATAGATTTAATGCTTTTAGACACTGAAGAACTTCAAAGATTCATAATTATACCATTATTATGCTTTGTTCATTTCCACTGCCTTTTAAAACAATAGCAAGCACAGTATATTTCATCTATTTCATCCTGCCTTGTAGTTTTAATAGAAAACAATCTACATTACTTAATCATTTGTCGTCCATGGTTTCTTTTCCTGTTTCTTCTCCCTTTTCTCTGCTTTCAGACATGTCATTAACTAATCTCTTTAACTCCATAAATAAGCAAAATGATATATTCACAATGTAAATGTTTTAAAGCTTGAAATAAATTTTAGAGTTGTTTAATGAAGTCTTGAAGATACGTTAAAACTGAGGTGCTGCTGGCAAACTAATGGAAGATTTGAGTTTTCAAACGGTGAAACTAGAATGCTTCTCTAGTTGGGATTAATTTCTTATTAGCTATACTCAGGGCTGCTTGTCTTAGGGCCCAGTAATCCCTATGTTTCCTCATGGGGAAGGGTCTTCCTTGACACTACTGTTTTCCGATTTTAATTTGAGTTCACTGTTTCGATTTTTTTCTAATAAAAATTATGGCATGTGTTACCAAATGCTTCAGAATCTAAATTCATTCCTTCATATATCATATACTTATTATGAGGTACATAAATATCACCATGTTTATTAGTAATTATAATATTTAGTTACATTTCAGCTTAAATGTTCAAATCATAATAACTTTGCAAAAGCATGTCATACTTACTGTACTTATTAGTTATACCCACTCACTGAATGTATTAAGATTGTAAAGAAAGAGCACAGTGAAGACAAGGAATCCTTCAGGGATCACTTGGAGATGTCAAAGATTAGGAAAATCACAAAATCCAAATAAAATAACAAGAGATTTGTAAAATCTTTAACAAATAAATATTCATAAATTTCATAGGAAGATGGCTGCACTGATGGATTATTATAATGTATTGTGTTTTGAAGATATCTAATAGTTTTCTTACTATAACTTCATTGATTAGGGCTGAACTATCTCTAATGTTCTATCAACATCATCCATTCCTAGGAAAGGAATTCTTGCTATGTGTGTAAAACATTCCTAGTTCTATGTGAAAAAGAAGTAAATGGAGCATGGAAACATCTATATCCACACAGTTTACTGTCTTCACTTACACATGCTTATCATTCTACTGTCTTCATCAACATGAATTTGCTATTCAAGAAAACTCTTGCCAAGGAAGATGAAAGTTGTGGAAAACTTGTTTATTTCTGGGACTTCCTGCAAAACTTATTTAAATGAACATTGGCCTGAGCAACTATTCGATAGCATCAACCAAATGTTTGTTTTCTAAGACTTTTTGAACCCTCATATCAAAACCCTCCCATTGCTTCGTTCATTAATTTTAAAACATTACATCAAAAGTTTTTACCCAATCTGAACTTAACCCCTGTATGGAAAGACTCACCTTGAGCCAGATCCCCAAACGTAATGAGTATCCCGACATTGCCCTCCCTACTGAGATGGGAATTTCTAAGTCTCTGTCAAGGTAATGAACTGCTTTAGTAAGTAAGAATAAACTCACCTTTGCCATATCCACAATTATTTTGTAGTATTTTCTGGGAGCTTGTAATTGACAGGATTGAATTTGAACTACTTGCTCAATAGAATCTTGCTTTAACTTAAGCTGTTCTTTTTCTCATCAGTCCCCATCCCGATTCCACTGAGATACAATTAGCATATAAAGTGTGTATATGTTTGAGATTTACCGCATAATGATTTGATATATATCTTTAGTGAAATGATTATCACAATAACTTTAGCTAACATCCATTGCTTCACATGGTGAACTTGTTATCTTGTGATGAGAACTTTTAAGGTCTACTTTCTTAGCCTCATCACCTTCTTTTTCATAACAGGGCATGCACTTTAACTTCCCAGTAAGCGTGATATGCCTACATTCTCTACACACTTATTTAACTCTCATTCCTTTCTCTGATTTTTTTTTCAAATTCTTCAATTTAGTATCACTCATCTTGAACATTTCTACCTCAAAAGTGTTATGAATTTTTAATATACTCTCTTTTTCCTATCTTTGAAAAAGAAGGTCTTTGTTGTCTTTCAAGATCAATCTTGAAATTATACCTTAATAAAGCCTTGAAACATTAATTTTGGACTTGTGCTGTCTGTGTTCTCCTGTTGATGTCTTCTCTCCTTCTTTCCCTCACTTCCTCCTTCTCCCTCTGTACATTAGCCCTGTCATTGTCTCTTTAGTTTTCATAATGTCCTTCTTGGTAATACCCTCTTTTTTCTTTAAAAACAGCCATATATTACCTCTCTAAACTCTCCTCTTTCCCAGATTCTTTTCCCTGATAGAAATTACTATCACTCTCTCTTCTTTAGTTATACACCAAAATTGGAGGATAAAGGACCTATACGTTTTGTTTCCATGTCTTTACCAATGATTAATTTTTAATACTTTGCAATTTGGTTTCAAATCATGTCACTCTATCAAAACCAGTTTCAAAGATAACTGATGACTTTCTAATTGCCTAAATCTAGTCGTGTTTTCTTAAGTGTTCCTTTAAAACACCAACAAGTAATCAGACAAAAACCACAAAAGAAGCTCTTGCCCAGCATTTCCTTAATAACTCTCTCTCTTAGTGGGCATTCTTAATACCAGTTTAATTTTAGGAAATATTGTCATAATGGCCATTCTGATGGCAAATATAGAAGAGTCAGTAGCATTTGTTGACTAACTAAAAAATTCATTTTTTTCCTGGGAACATATGATAGAGCATTGCCAAAAATTTTTAGCAGGAAGAAGATTATATGTGTAAATGAGTGAAACATGCTTGTTTCCTGAGGAACACCTTGCATACATGCAGTACGTTTAAGTTCACTTATATGTGCTATCCCGTTCAGTCCTCACAGCAACACTGAAGCATATTTACTTTTCAGTCTCTAGTTTACAAAAGATGTAGCTAAGGTACAGAGAAGTTATTTGATTTCGCCAGGCTATGTATTAAGCTGAGCATTTTAGTCTTCACATTCTTCTTGTTTGGCTTTAAGTTGTTAAACTCTTCTCAGAATGCTGCATAGCTTTACATAAGTAAGATTTATCAGGGAATGGGCACTTTTCATATCTTCAAAAATTATAAAACTCAGTTTTTAAAATTACATACCTGAAGCCATGCTAATCTTGATGCACAAGGTATTTTTAAAATTAAGAACAATATAAGTACTTTTAGTTCATATACACTCTTGATTGACATCATGAACATTTGAAATAGTTTTACCTCATGTTTATACTGTGTATGATACTTAAGAGTTAATGTCAGTGTTTTTCTCTAATCATCATGAAACATCTAATAACTCTCAACTTTGCCATTAGGGGCCACTGGAATTACTAACGATTATGTAAGGTCTTACTGGATCAATGTAAGGTGTATTAAGGAATCATTAACAGCTGTAACAACGAGAACCAAAAATCCAATTTGCTCAAGCAAGATAAAATTAATTTCTTACCTGTTTAAAAATTTAGACACAATATAGCCGATCAGCAAGCAGCTCTAATCCAAGGGGTAACTTACGAATTTAGGATGATGGTGGCTCTGCCAACTTTAACACACTGTTCCCTACGTCACTCTGAATATCATCCTTCTGGAAGTCAAAGAACAGAAGTTTAGAGTCAAAAAGTTTCTCTTAAGCAACTGAGGTAGAAATTACATATATTTCAGTTACATTTCATTGACAAGAGCTTGGACATATGATTGTAGCCTTTCAAGATGAACTGGGAAATTCTGTTCCTAACTGGGCCGCCAAATACCAGTTACAACTCCATTTACTATCTATGTAAGGAGTAAAGAATTTTGATGTCCTGCTAGCACTTTTAAAATAAGTCTTTGATACAATTACTCTTTATTAGATTTTTTTTAAGTTTTAAATGTATTTATTTACTTTTCTTCCATTTTTATTGAGATATAACTGACATATAGTACTTCATAAGTTTAAGGTGTACAGCATAATGATTTGGCTTTCATGCATCATGAAATTATTACCATAATAAGTTTAGCGAATATCCATCATCTCATATAATCTCATATAGTTAAAAAACAAAAGAAAAAGAAATAGTAGTTTTTCCTTGTAATGAGAACTCTTAGGATTTACTTTCTTAACTTTTATATATTAGATGATTTGAAGACCTGTTAAGAATACAAAAACATTTCAATTCTGGCTGTATAAAAGTTCACTTAAAAATCTGTATTATCCAGTTTATCTTTGTGATGCCTGTCTACTGTTATTCCTACTCTAAGTAATACTGTAATAATAAGAAAATAAATGTAACAGGCAACATTTGTCAGTCTTTTTACCTTGTACCAGGCTCTGTGCTAGTGCTGGATATAAATTTTTGTGTTTATTGCTTGCTTACAGCAGTTTAAATCCAGCAGTTTCTGTGAGTCAGGAATTCGGGAGCTGCTTAGCTGGACAGTTCAGGCTCAGCGTTTCTCTGGAGGCTGCAGTCAAGATGTTGCTGTGGTTGCAGTCATCCGAAGGCTCAACTCAGGCCAGAGACTCTGCTTCCAAGATGACATGCACACGTAGCTGCCATGCTGGTGCCAGCTGTGTGTGCAGTCTGATCCTTTCCACGTGGCCTCTCTGGAGTGCACTCTAGGCATGACGTTGGCTCCCTTCAGAGTGAGCTGTACAAAAGAAAGAGAGCCAGGAGGAAGTTATCATATTTATGCTTACAACTTGGAAGCAATATAGTGTAAGTTCTACTACTTTTATTCATTGGAATCAGGCCTGCAAACCTGGTCCACGTGGAGGGGGATTAGACTCTACTCTTTAAAGAGATGAGTGTCAATTTTTTTTTCAAGTGGAGAGTGTTATATTTCAAAACCACAATGTATATGAATACACATAGTATTACTAGGAATATGGTCTGGCTAGAATGACATATACATTTACTAAAGAAGTGGGATGTACATTTCAGAAATGAAAAATAGTTTGACCTTGAATATTTGGTGAAAAGATTTGAACATGATTCTTTATTTTCATTATGTATGTATTTATGTATGTATTTTTGAGAAATGGAGTGCTGTGATAAAAATGGTGCTATAGAATGACTAGTGTGACCTTGATATGAAGGATGGATTGTGGAGAGGAAAGCCCAGGAAAGACGAGAAGTTTATTAAAGCTATCCAAGTGGTTACCAAACCTTATAAATTTTAGAAATGCACTAATTCATACAAGAAACTCATCAAGAGAGTTTTATAAGATTTATTTCCTCAAAAGATATTCCTATATTTTTAACTGAAGTCATATTCTATAGATTATTTAGAGCAGGGGTTAGCAAACCTTTCCTATAAAGGGCTAGATAGTAAATATTTTAGGTTTTGTGGCCCATGTACAATCTCTGTCATGTATTCTTTGTTTTTGTTTTGTTTTGTTTGTTGTTTATATTCCCTTAAAGATGTGAAAATCATGCTTAGCTTGCTTGCAGTAGAAAAAACAGAGAGAAGGACAGATTTGGACCATGGTCTACATCCTCTGATTTATAGTCTTACGTTTAATTTAGTTTTGTATTAATATTCCGTGTGTATTTATTGAGAAGCTCTATACTCAGAGTTCTTTCTAAATGCTAATGAGCATGATACAACAATGTCCACCACATATGCAACACTGACATGTACCAGGTGCCTTGCAAAGCATTCGACATTATTTCCCACAATGTAATTCCTACACTGGCCAAAAATGTGGAAACTCAGAAGAGTAAACCGAGTCTTTGAAAGATTAAGTAGGGGAGGAAGGAATTAAATGTAGGGCTTTATGCAATAAACACTGTGCCAGTAGCATACAAAGAAGAGTAGGATCTGCCACTGGTCTTTGTGGGAACTATACTCTGTAAGAGGAAACAAATATCAACAGACCTACTTTAATCAGAAATGCAATTGGAGAGGCCCGCGTTACATGAAACAGGGCAGGTGAAAGGCAGTCACCGTAAAATACCAGATTTTTCATCCCAACCTCAATTCCCAGCTGGGAAAACTTGTGGAGTCATTAAAACTCTCTGAAATTCCATGATTTCATCTTTGATATACACTCTCTTACTTAAGATGCTCTTTATCACAGATCATCAGCTCTTTGCTTCTCCATGGACAAAGTGAAAGATAATGGTCTTACATGGTGGGTTAGCTCCACAGTTTACTTGACATTCTTCTAAGGAAGCAGCAGAAATTGAAAAGCAAAATTTAGCCTGCAACCACACTCTTAAAATAGACTAGACAGTGCCTAGCTTCAGAAGGCGTCATTCCTGGTCCAAAAATCATTACCAAAAATTAATTCATTCATCCAAAACCAGCTCCATAGGTTGGGTGTCATTTGTTCTTAGAGAAATGAGAATCACAAAAGAGACAGAAGAAATGTGTGTATGCATATATGATAATCAGATCTGTAATACAGCATGTTAGATAAAACAACCTTTTCGGAACTCATCAGTCTCTTTCATAAATTCTCCCATCATAAAGGTTTACCATGAGTTGATAATTAGTTATCTATTCACATTTTACTAACACTTAAAGAATGTAATCATTTACAAAGTCTAGCTTTCTAGTATAAAATAGGGTTCCCTTCTCATTTATCTAGTGGAATATTACTATTTATACATAAAGGTTATGTACGTGCACATGTCATCGCTATTGAAATAGGCCATGGATTTATACATATGGGGTAGAAACCCCATTAGTTCCATAAACTACATTCACTGAACAGATTACTGTTGGCCGCATTTCTGACAACTTTCTAACAAGGTGTAAACCTTATAAACTTAGAGCTGAAAGTTTCTTCTTAGGAAAACTTTTGTGAAAGGGTACTAGGGCTGTTTGCAGTTGCCATCTATCACAAATGGTACAAACCAGTCAACCATTTTAATAGATAGGGTGTGTATTTTAATCCAATTTTTTTGTATTGGTCTCAATTTTTCAATGTATGGAAGTTTATCCATGATAAAAGTGAAATTCAAGAGCATATGAATTCTGAAGAAAATGGAAGCATTCTAACAAATTTGCATAGCTCTGTGTGTGAATGACATTTCTTATACTTGCATTTAACATTCGTGCATTATTATGTCATACACATTTAAAACAAGAATTTAAGACCTTACTGAGTATAACAACATGATCATATAGAGCTGTATTTTAACTGCAATATTATGATTATAAATTAAAACTTTAAATTACTTCCAATAATGTAGCCTCACCTTATCTTGATAAGCCTGACAAATAATACAGTCTTATTTTGGAGAGGAGAGGCTGGGCATTCAAATACTTGATCGGTAATATTGGTGAAGGTCTGATGATGTTGGTGAAAAGATAATTGGACATTATCCATTTAACTTAACTACTCAGACAACTGAAGATGACTGGCTATTTTTCCAGGAAATCAATCAGATGCCATCTGTTTTTTGGCATTCCCACTCACCACAGGGAACCCTTGAGACCATGAGATCGGAATGGACTCTGTGAACATCTTTAATCTTTAGTCTGATAATTTTCAAAATCTTTGTCTTTCCTTTTTTTTTTTTCTTTTTTTTTTTCTTTTTTGCTCACCCATGCTGATATGTGAAAGCTGACTTTTACCTGTGATTTTGTGGTGATTAAGCTGAAAATACCTTTAGAGAACATTGGAACACACATATTAGAAGTGAAAATACTCTTTCTTAGATATTTACAGCTAAAGATTCTTTGTATGTGCAGACCTCTACACACCAACATGTTCCATATCAATTTCAGATATTTTGTTTTGCCTTTCATGGTTTTTTTCTCCTTCAAGTAGAACAGGAGTTGATAGGAAGGGAATTTCCCTATGGGATATGAATGGATTTTTCTAGTTTTCAGAATCAGAATACTGTCAGGATTTTATATAGGAAACATACAGTCCACCTTTATTGTATTTCAAATAAAGACTATGAAATCTATGTAAATATAATATAAACATTTTTAATATTTCTATAATTTTCCCTTTTTATTCCACTCTAATATTAGATGTTTTATGCAAATATGAAAGCATATAATTTTATAATTAAGTCAGGTCAGGTGATAACTTAAAGGTCCACTTATCAGACAAAGAAATAAGTAATAAATTTTCATTTTTTTAAATTACTATGACAATTACTGAAATCATAACTCTCTTAACCACATATAAGTACCAACTACCATTCTTATTTCAACTTTTATTCAAGATTTATCTGCTAGCGGGAATAGCAACTTCAGTAATTTCTGTAGAATATGTATTACACCATCTCATCTATTACCAAGAAACATTGATGTGAGCTAATATATTATATAATAGAGTGTTTTCAAATGCATTCTAAGATTTATTCTTGTCATATTCACATATTAACATAAGTTGATACTGTTTAACACATTGATATTCTGTGGTTCACCCCTGAGGGAGAACAATCTTTAATTACGTATTTTATCTTTGTATATTTTTTACATTATCTATTCCTGTCATCAAACAATTGTTTTAAAATTAATTTGAGTAAAGTCTTGATACCTATCAGCTTCTCCTGAATTGCAGTAATTAAGCTTTCTCAAACCGCTTTATTGTGGAGTTAATTTATATTTACTAGTTGAAGTTATTCTATTGGTCCAGATTGAATATCCATTTTATTGCATTTATTTGTAGATATAAACCTACTATTAGATCTTTATAAGTTTTCTGTTGTATACACCCCTTATTCTTTAAACACTGTTGTATAAACTAGTAAAAGAGATTTAGGAGCTTCTAAACCAGATGATTAGGAAAGAAAAATTATTAATATCAGTTGCTTTTATTAATTTTCTTATTTAGTGATTAAATTATATTTTTCATATCTTGTGCTGTGGCAACTATATTTTTCTCTAACTCTTGCCCTGCTATTCTGGTTGCAATATTATTGTCTGTTTTATTTTCTCCCTTCCTGCTCATGAACGTTTACTTTTCTAATAAGTAGACTTGTAAAAATGAAAATAAAAATCCCAAGTACCTGTCACTTAGACAAGAGGATTATTTTTACTAAAATGTTGCTTGTTATAATGCCATCATCAAAGGGAGTTCCATCACAGCTTTTGAAGACAAAAGCCTGCCAAGGTCTCACAATTAAGATAGTGATCTGGGATCTTAACATGATACCTCTAAGCACTGACCTCAGTTTCTTTTCTGGAAGGTTGGTTTTTCAGTTTCTTTAGCATTTACCTGCCAGTTAATCATTGGTTAATCCAAACATGTTATATACCGTTGCTCTTCTGGTTGTTCATGAGTAAGGAGAGGACGTGAAGATAGGTCACTTTCAGCCTGTCTCGTGCCATTGCCACAGGGATTGGTGGGTGTCATGCACGGGCGAGGAGGATGTCACTGAAGCATCATCTCATAATTACTGTTCTCTCACTTATTGTCAGCCAGCTCTCCTCAAGCCTCAGAGGACTGAGGAAGAGAGTCACATCTTAGCTCACTATGACCCAGGACAGGGTAGAACTCTCACAGACACTTCATTTGGCAGAAGTGTGTTTGCCCGAGGTGGTTAAGCAGATGAGATTGGCTTGGGAACTGTGGAGCCTTTCGGGCTTTCATGTGTGAAAATACCTTGTTATTAAGTTTTGATATTTTATAGTGATCCTTTTGAATTAATATAGCTTGTTCTCAATGAGGAATGTGAAATAATAATTTCTGGAATTTTATACTCAATACTAAATCCTTGTTATTTATTGGTTGACTTTTGACATAGTGTAAAGACCCCCTCCAGTTTAAAGTAAAGCTGTATTTATAAATAAATATCTTTTGAGTACTGTGATTATCTCAACTGTTGCATTAGCATAACTAGTAAAACAAAAATATGTCCTTTTTGAGAAAACAGATACAGACTGAAAATAAAAGTAATCAAACAAAGGATCCATCCAGTAACTGCTGATTAACTCTGCCAGTGGTTCTTCACTGTTTGGAATAAAGCATGGAAGTTTGAACTTTCTCTCAAAAAGTTAGAAGATGCACGTATACCTATACTACACAGTCTCACAGGGAATTAGCTGGTGCTTTGAACCTCAAAAGTGACTCTCTAGAGATCTATAATCAACCTTCCCTCAGAGACCCTAGTTAAGAACCCCACCTCCACTTGTTAAAATTATTTAAAATTTAAAATTAAAAAAATTACTTAAAATGACTGAACTTTTAAAACAAATTGTGGTTTAACTCTTTCTCTGTGCTTAAAGTTTCACTGATTGTTTCAAAACTCTGCTAATTAAAATATCAAGGTCGACTTTCTTAACAAATTGATCTTTCAGTATATTTTTCTGATGATGATGATACATATATATGTATATGTATGTGTAAATCTATGTCTATATAAGTCAGTGCATTTATCTATAGGTAGATAAAATTATTTTTGGCTTCATTTTTGTGTTTACTTTTGTTTTTCTGTTATTAAATATTTTAATTTATCTTTGACTGTGGTCATGCATACTGGTGCTGCTGGATTGACAGTTTTTAGGTTGATGTGGACTTAGGCTGAGAATTCAGTTTTAGACAGGTTTTCCTTAGTAGTTTCTAAGGATTGAATAACTGATCTGCTGTGAGGCAGTGGGCCATTAGTGTAGTCAAAGAAGCACACCAATTCAAGTAGATCTAATGGCTACATAGAGACAGAATAAATGTCTAGAAGCCTGCTCCTCAGGCTCTGAGGCGATGAAGACATTCACACTTCTGAACAAAAAGGAAGCTTTGATATTCTCCCCATGTGAGTTCACTGGAGGCCGTAGAAAATTCAGTTTCAATAAATTGAGATGCGTTTAAGGTAGATTGGAAATTGTCAGAGATAGACTAACTCAGGTTGGAAGAAATGATTTATTTGAGCCAACAAATAAGGTATTTCATTCATTTGGTTTAGTTTCTTTACTCTATGTAAATTCAGGGAAGGAAGTAACTGCGTTCTTGTCAGGGTAACATTATTTACAATCTTTATTTCCCTGTACCCTGCAGTTAATAAAAATATATTTTAGTGTGACTTTTACCACAAGGTGCTTTTCAATAATCTTCAGTTACTGGAGAAATATTTTACATTGCTTTATGGATCTGCTCTCTTCTCACCTTAAAAGTTAAAATTTTAATCTGATGCCCAGTAGTATGAAAACATATTCCCCAAATATGTTTCTGTTGTGATCACAGAGTAAATTTCCCTATAAAACATACCTTAAGAGTTGTGTTATGATTCCCTTTAGAATTCTAGGGAACTCACTGGAGAAATATAATGGTTATAAGTAATTTTCATTAATCTGAAATCTCAAGATATTTTTATACATCCCCATAACATTATTTATTGCTTGCATTGGTCCATCAGCCAATCTGAAGACACCTATGTGGTATTTAAGTATTTAGAGCTGTCCAATAGTGTGCTCCTTGAGGACATAGGTACACCTTTTAAACTTCACACCTTTTTTTTTTTATTATTTTCTTTTCCAAGTCATAGTCATTTTATATCTCTGATTTTAGACTTAGTGAATGTTTTTAAAATCTCACTTTAGTTGGATTTCTTGTAGGGTAGTTCATTCCAATGCCATACCTCTGAAATATGCTCAGGTTCTATATTTACACTTTATATTCGGATAAAAATAGATAAATCAGAAAATATGATTACTAGATATAAGTATATTAAAGAGAGAGTTTGATCCAAATTCAGGGCTCTAGAAAAATTGGCATCATAAGTCCCGTACTTACATATGCCCTTATCAAGGTAAGACATCTGAAGTTTTTATTCTGTAAGTGACTCTGATTATTCTTGTGTAGTTTTACAAAAAAAACATGAAAATTTATCAGAGACCAGTGTTTCTCAGTTGTTATTTTTCGTTATCACCCACTTATGGAATCTTTTTCCTTAATCCTCTGAATACCCATGAAATTTTAGTATTATAGATACACTGTTATAGCATAGATATTCAGTATATGTCTATTAATATACTGTGATCCTTTGGAAGGCCACAGATCATCTTCATAACTAGGATTTTTTTGCTCTCAAGAAACAATTTAATCCCTTTGAGGATGATACTGTCCCCTTTGGGAATACGCGTCCTCAACAGTCAAGAGATTGCTTTTTTCAGTTAATGTCTTCTTGATAGATATGCCCATTTCGAGATCACCTCAGGTAAATTACTGCAGGTAAAATAAAACCTAGCCCCAGTACTTGAGAGATGTATTATTTCCAGACATGGTACTGCTGTGTTAAATAAAGTAGCAAAGCTGCAAGTACAAACTAAGATAGTTCAGAGAACATTTAGATCATGGAGAATAAATGAGGTCATTTTTAGATAGAAAGTTAAAGCTTCCTGAAATATGAAAATCTGGAGTTGGATTTCAAAACATGTGATAGCCTAAAATTTTGATATTGGGAGTTCTCCCGTTAGGGAGAAATGGCATGTAAAATCAATTAATAATTAAGTAATATGTAACAGTAAGCACATTCTCAGGAGAATAAGAACTATGAGAAAGAAATTGGAATGTAGGGTAAGGTACCTGATTGATGTTTAATCTTAAGTACTGGGCATTTTATATTTAATATCTAAATCGAATATCTAGACCTAAGGAAATGGACAATAGTAAGTTTTTATTGGGTCTTGACCTGATTAGAGATTGCTTGTAGGGTAATTATAACTGTAATGAATAGGCTTTGGATATGCATATGCATGCATAGGGAGTGAAGACAGAAAGTGGAGAAAAGGAAATGCAAAGGATTAAATCTGCATCATAGATGAAACTTTTAGCCCCCAATTAAATTATCAAATTATTGCTTATAAGGGGCAAGATATATAAAATTCTTAGATATAATATTAGTAAAAGCTAAGAAGGAAAGAGGAAAAAACAGATTTGCATTTTAAATTATTTTAATAAGTATAAGTTTAAATTTAAGTTGATTTAGAAATTCAATTTAAATTTTAGTTCACGGAAATTTTGGCTTACCCTTTCAAACTTGCTAAATTTTCATCGCTATTCTATTTGATGTTTCTTAGTCTGCCTGGAGTGATACAAATTCAAAAGCTGATTTTTACAGATTTGTTTCATTTTTCACTTTGATCCCTTATGAACGCATTTTGAAGTAACTTTGTTACTTACATTATTAGTATTGGCTTACCTATTACTAATTTGCAGAAACAAGGAATTATATTAGTATAAAGGAAAATAAGTCAAATACATGAAGAATTATGTTTCTTTTATAATTTAAATATCCATAGTATTTAATAGAGAAAACAATATAAATAATAACCACATTAAAAATAATATTCATTAAAATTTTTCTCTGTTCTAAGTATTTAATACGTATTGTTTCACTTAATTCTTACAACTGTCCTATAAATGAGAAGTATTCTTAACCCATCTTTTAGAAATGAGAAGACTAAACCTCAGAGACTTTAATTGACCTGCTCAAGGACACAGCTAGTACATAATGAGTGGAGGACACAAGAACTGAGCACATTCCTTCTGGCTTCTGTGAACATACACTTAACTATTGTATCAGAGTTCTGCTCTGTAAAGCAGGAAAAAACTGAGTTTTTCCTCTCAAATACAATTTTTGAGAGAATGGTATTTTATAAATACGTATCTGATGTCACTCCTCCTTGTAATGATTTAGGGATACTCAATGCTGGCAAGATAATTCTAAGCTCCTTAAATTGACAGGTGGGCCCTTTACTGTTCTAATCCTACCTGTTTCATTTAGCTATGTATCCTCCTGCTCGGATACTCCCTCTCCTCCCACCACTTGCAGGTTCCGCCCTAGAAACACTGAACTATTTTCAGCTCCTTGAACACACCATGCTTTTTCTTACATTGTCATTGCCTGGAATATCTTTCTCCCACATATTGTCTGTCTAAATATTCCTAATCAGTCTTCAAAACTGGTGCAGATGTCACTTCTCGAAAATCTTACCTGAAACAGCCCCATGTAGGCATAGTTAGTTTCTTCTTATTCCCCATCTATCACTTTTTAATGAATTATACCACCACCGGACACTGGCACCCCAGCACATACATATCTTCATGAGGCTTTTTATGGATGGATTCATGTGATTCTTTATATCCTCAACATCTGTAGCACTGCTTGAGCACATTGTAGGAACTTAATACTGTTTGCATCATTGAATAATAATTCTGAAAAGGCATATTGTTCTTTTAAAAAATACCCTTCAATTTTAATGTCTTAGTTTTGTTTACGATCACTGTTGCATTTCCTTTGAATAACAACATGTAAGTTTTCAAAGCATTTGATATCAAAGTGTTCACTAGTGGAAACAAACAAACAACACAAAAAACAAACAAAACAAAAAACAAAAAACAAAACTCCCTGCAAGCGAAAGTCTAGGACCAGATAGTTTCTCTGGATTTTCTTCTAAACATACAAAGAACTTACACTGATCCTTCTCAAAGTCTTCCAAAAGATTGAAAGGAGGGAGCACTCCCAAATGCAATCTGTGAAGCCACCATCACCCTGATACCAAGTTTATCTTAAATACAGGCATCATCTCTGCAGGAGCCAACTGCTCTCGCCCTCACTAGGGATCGTGTTCTGAGGGAAGCCCTGCAGAAAAGAAGTCCTCTGACATTTATTGAGCACTCTCCTTGGGCCACACACAATGTTTGATTTCCACGTGGGAGGCCATATAGCATTGTGGATAAGAGAACAACTTTTGGCTTAGATAGCCTGAGTCCCAGTTTCATTATTTTCTAGCAGTGTGATATTTTAGTCAAGTTACATATTTCCCTATGCCTCAGTTTTCTCATCTCTAAAAATGAGGGTAATAATAGCATCCTCCTCATAGAATTGTTGTGAGAGTGATATGGTAGCTCTCTGACAAGGTCTTCCATAACACAGGCACAGCATGTGTCAGTGGCTGCATTGTTTTCTTCATCATCATCATCATCACTGATAAAGATTACTTCCTCTGGTGCAGCTGAAGTTGGTTGGAAGTAGGCATTTACTTTGGATTATAAGTTTATAGATAGTAGTATGTATCTGGGATTCACTCTTCTTATTCTCTCAGGAGACAGAAAGAAAACTGACCAGAACAAAATGACAAAATGGAATGATGAATTATGATTAACCATTCTCTAATTTTTCCAACTAGAATCAAAGAATGGTCTATAAGCCATTCCTGAAAGCCGTATTCAGCATCGCAGGGAAAATGGCTTTTAGGAACCTCTCTTTTCACCTATTGGCCCAGTTTCCCTCAAAACAGCAGCAGGGACTATAATCTTTCCTTTTCTCACTGACTAGATGCTCACTTCTTTCATGCCTAAGTTAGGCAACTGCAGTATGCACAAATGGATCCTGGTTAATATATTATATATGTTGCTTGACAAGCACAGGGAAACCAGAAAATACTATTTTGACTTGAGAGAGATGTTAGAACCGTGTCAAATATGTTTTAGGTCAGTGAATATTTAATTTTTTTTACCTGCTGCTAATGAGTACATATGTTTCAAAATCATGCCAGTTATGATTAATCCACTACTGTTTTATTTTTTTCTTTGTTCCCTACTCAGTAACAAAAGGGCTGAGGTCAGAATTATAATAGGTTGGCAACAGCAAAAACAACAGTAATAACACTCAGTAATGAGTGCAGAGCTTAAATGCCCTAGTTACTCACTGCAGCATTTCTATCTTCTTGGATTGGGACAGCAAGCATGTGACAGATGGACTGCTGCCATGCCCATTACACAGACCGGAAAACTACAAAGAAAGTAATCACTCTGACTCAAGTCACACAGGTGTAACAGGTAGAGCTGGGGTGCAAGTGCATGGCAGTTCTTGTCCATATTTTAACTTTTCATTTACTTTTATGCCCATTGTAGAGAAAGATAGCAAGCTGTTATTCCTGTAAGGGAGGGGGGCGTATTCTAGACTATAGTTACCCAATATTGGTGTTGGGTAGAGGTGTACATTTTTAAGCTACTTTCAGAGTAACCCCAGACCAGCCTATGGCCCCTCCAGGTACAACACTAGACGTGTGACCTGCAGTTGTCAGGTTGTTTGGCTGGATGTATCAAGAGCAGGATTCCAGGGCTTCAAGTGTAGGGGAGCTGCCTGCAGTGTTAGCTATGTAATTTCGTTCTCAGCTCCCTTCAATCTATGCTGGCCTCCCCACTGGGCCAATTTATACTGCAGTGCAAAGTAATGAACAGTTACAGTATCCCTGGGGAAAATCAGCAAGTTTTACTCAGTATCGAATTACAGACAATTGTTATGTATACTTCCCCGTTATTCAGGTCGAGCAGACATAAATGAAATCTGCAGACATTTCCCAAATCTCATTAAGACATCACCTTCCCCTTATTTCCACCAAATCTTTTACTAGGTGGCTAAGGTGTAACCAGATACATTGATTTTAGTTTCACTGTTTTTGTCATTCTTTTCCTGGAATCTGGCAGAGGGATTAATAGGATTAAAGTTCTTCTTAAAAGAATTGGCAGCAGAATTGAAGTAGGGGAATAAAAGAAATGATGATTAATAATTTAGGTAATTAGATCCTAAATAGTCAACACGTTTTACAGCCCTCCCTAGCAGTTTGATTCCAGTAGACTGAGAGATCTTAAAGGACTAGGTTGTCTATTGCCAGCTTTCTTTCTTTTTTTTTTTTTTTTTTTTGGATAGCTAAGAGTGTTGATATATTTTACTGTTTATTCTGTTTTTGTTGTGTTGGGGTTTTAAAAGTCATTTTGAGTTGTTTATGACATTTAGAACTGAAAGACATCTGATTAATATAACTCTCCTGTATAATGGAGTATAAAAATTTCCTCTATACAAATCAGGATTGCATTTTGGCCTAGTTCATATTTTGAGAGGTGAGCAGTACAGTAGTTAGGCTCCTGATTGCCAGCTTTCTTAACCTGACCCAGCATCCTGCACACTCAAAGCACAACTCATTTCTCCACCTTCCCTGTGATCATAAGTTTTCAGAGACATTAAAATAGCATTGCTATTTCTGAGATAAAGTTTAGAGGCCCTTGCTTTCACATTCATTTTAACGGAAACTATTGATTGTAAGTAAATAATGTACCTTGTGTGACTTAAAGAGTGAGTGGGGGAAGTATATAACAGTTGGAAGAATTTCCATGGACTAGAGACTGTCAGGCTCATGAGGGACGGGAACCAGGAGTCAGAAAGTTCTAGAGGGGCAAGGAAATTGTTTGCTCCTGTCTCCTTCTCTGCCTCTCTTCATCTTCATCTTCCTTTGCCTCTTCCAGACCACAGTGTTTCTAGGGTTTCTAGAGCCTGCTACTCACTGCACAGCCGGTTCATTGATTTCTCCTGAGCATTGCACAGTTTTTACTGCTTTGTTTGTCTCTTTCATCTGCATTTTCAATTATTTTACTTAAATCAATTTTAGGAAGAACTGGGATCTCTATACCCAAATGTAAATCCCTAGGAATGAGAATTTGTTAATGCGCCTTACGTCAGCTCATGTAAATAACTATTACACATCTGGCCTTGAGAGGTTGACTGCAGTCTATGGGATGACAGAGCAACAGTTAGTGGTCAGTTGTATATGCATTTGCCTCTCAAAGCACGAATATCTTTGAGGTCAGTAATTATATCTTACTTTTCATTGTCTCACCTGAAACCTGACACACTGCCTTCTATTGAAGAAGTGACACTTCAATTGAGTGTTCTTAAATGATGATAGTATTTTGAAAAAATGGAGGGCATGGCAGTTGCCCTCAGAAACCATGCAAAGTTAGAGGCTCCCAAACAGACATTTCTCAGCATTCACCAGGCAGTAGAAGTACATAGGTCTATTGATTAAATGAGGACAGCAGCACCCAGTGTCACTGACAGCTGATCAGAAAAACTGGTGACACATAAATGGGTTCAATAAATGCACAGCAGTGTTAACTAATAACACGTTCTGTCAGCACCACAAAAGGCTTATGTGTTTGGAATAACTGTCTTGATACCTAAAATACTTTACGTCACCCAACATTGTTATTTCATTTTTTTAAAAAGCCTGTATTGTATTGACAGTTTTTTTTTCCCATTTAGCCAACCATAAAGTTAATCAAACTATTTATTTATGTTAAATAATTATATATGTAATTTTAAAGGTAAATAAAATTGTGCCTTTGGTGTCACAAAAGGCTATTTTGCTAAAGGTTATTGATCATTTGATAATCATGTCATTTTTAGGTTGTGTGTTTTACTTATTTGGGGAACTGTTGGATAGGCTGGCTTTGGAAATTAATTCGTGTCCTAATGGTTCATTGGGCTCATTCTGTTCGGTGAGTTCTCATTTGATTCATATGTCAGTTAGTTTTACTGGTGAAGGAAGCTATGCTCCAAGGCATTAGATGACTTTGACATGATTGCATGGTTACTAGGTAATAATATTAGTCTATTGTATACTCTTAACCACAAAGAAAAAAAAAAGTTATTTGTTGCCCAGATATTCAGGGAAGGGGGTTGAGTCAGTTGTAGGAAAACTTAAACTCTCACTACTAACTAAACCTGCCCTTCAAGTTTTCGATACACAGTATGTTGGAAGAAAAAGGAATTGTAGTCACAAAAGACAAACTAACACATAAACATCGTTTCAAGGGTATACTGTAGCTAAATGAAATTATCAGAATTTTATTTATAATAAATGCTCTGGAAACAGTGAAAAGAGTAAGTAAGCATTCCAAGATTGCAGTATTACTGAAAAAAGGGACTGCGGTAAAGAGTGAATTAGCTAGAAAACATAACCAATAAAAAGTCCCTACTTTGTACGGTATATTAGGACAGAATTCATAGCTCAATTAATCAAACCCATGAAAAGAGCTTATTCAATTCAGGTATGTCACCATCAAGGCTTACCTCCCTTGCGAAAACAAATGAACATGAAAAACCTACATCTCTTTAGCTACATGTTTTATATCTTAAAAAAATATTTTTATATTGTAGCTATGAAAAAAATGAATATGAAAATATATTACTAAGAAGGAAAGAAATTGATTATGTACATGATAAAAATTATGTCTAAGTAAGTATAGTTTAACATCTGCCTGAATCTTAATCCCAGAGAATTCTGTAAAATCATCAGTTCAGGAACTACTTAAAGCAGAAGTAGGAAGGGCTGCTGGAAGCAACAATATTGATTAGGTTCTCTTTATAAATCTCAATCAACTCTGCAAGTCCTTAAAAACACAGAAATAAACAAAAGGAACTTGGGAAACTGACTTAACTGTTTCTGTTTTACATACTTCTCTTTCCCTTTTGCATTTTCTTTGACATCAAAGGGAAACGAGTGTAATGAATACAAATCAAAACCTGGAAGGAAATAGGCCTAATATGTTAACCTCTTTCTGACATGCATCATAGGAAATGTATGCACATACATAGCTTCTGCTCTCTGTGGCTCTGGCTAAATTTTTTTTTAAAGATCAATTATTATTTCTTCTTTTACACATGTTTTACTGTGATCATATCCATTCTCCGTCATGCTTCATCATGAGAATTTTGTATCAAAGATCTTTAGATTCAAATATTTTTTAATTAATATATTAAGCGTAAAGATAGAACAATAGAATTCCAATGACTATATATGTTGTACTGTGAACTACAAGATCTGTTGGGAAGAGTAATGGGTAAGCATCAGGGGTCCAGTGTGGGAGCATTGATAGAGCTGGTATATGACTCACAGTGGAAGGTCCAGACTCGTAAAGCCTACAACTGCCTGCTCTGCTACTTTGAGGACTCAGAATCCAGCAGACCTCACTGTGAGGGATCACTGTATCGCACACCAGGTCCTGCCTCTGCTTCTGCTAAAGGCCTCAGGAAGCTGACCATTCTTTCTATTCCAGAAAGTGTCTCTACCTCCCGAACAAAGTATGTTCTCTTAAATATCTGGGACTTGCCCTTCTACCTTAATGGCCGTCTTTCCAATCCTTGAGTAGTGGGTGAACTCCTCCTCATTCATACAGCCTCAAATTGGATATCATGTCCTGGCAGAATTCAGAGTGCCCTTCTCTGGACTACCGTAAAATACTTTCTATAACTCCATGAGGTCATTTTCATCCTGTTTTATATTTTTGTATCTACAATCCTTCAATGTATTATTTGAAGGAAGAATTTCATCTTACTCATTCTTAGATTCACTACATCTTGCAAAGGGTAGAGATCATAAGTTCTAAATAAATGTTCATTAAGTGAAATAATGAATAAAGGCACAGCTGATGTACATTTCATATAGGAGACATTTTGCTGGTCTGTTTCAGTGTAGGGCTGACTCCCTTTTATCACAGTAATGAGGAGTTCTTATCTACTGAGTTGATATGAAATTGCCAATATTTAACCATCTTAACTTCAGAAACAGCTATTTTATATGGTTCAACATAATGCCACCTAATCATAGAATTAACCTGTTCCTTTTGTGGCTGGTAACTAAATGCATACTGAGGGTATAGACCTTATTCATGACTGAGACTACTATGTGTTAGACAATGTTCTAATCTCTGTGGATACAAACCTTATTTTGGCAGTGATCAAATAATTGTAGTTCCAAGCCTCATGGAATTTGGATTTTAGAAGAGAAGACAGAAAATAAACACATCCAAATAAATATTTTAAATCCAGTATTGAAAAAAAAAATGCCATGAAGGAGAAGATGATGAAAAGGGGAAAAAAATGCTAAAGAAAAGAAGCAGAATGAATAGTGTTTAAAGGCTTCCCCAACAGGTGATGATTTGAACAGAGATCTGAATGAAGTATGGGTGGTGAGCCTTATGATGATCTGGAGAAAAAACATTCTTAACAGAGGATACAGCAAGTGCAAAAAACCCAAGATGGCATGTGTGGTGGTGAAAAATATTTGAGAAAAGTAGAGTGAGATTGTGGTAAAGGCAAATTATTGACAGATATTGACAGTATACCGATAATTTTATAATGCCTCGGGAAATGTGGTTGTCTGTTTTTAAGCCTGAAAACCTACAGCAAGATCCATGCTAAATCCCTTAGCAAAATATTTAATTTTAGGCTAAAGTCTAGAGCCTGCAGACATGTTATCATGTGAATAAATTAGATAAAAGCAAACTTGAGGAACATGTCTACTCCAAGAAATTTGCTGTGTTCCTCTAAGTGTTTAGTCCTGAGAGCCCTTCTCTTGCTCTTATTGCCCTACCCTGAATAGAAAATTATTTTCTCCTCTCAGAAATCATGGCCAAAAATAAATACTATTTAATTATTTTTCCTCCAAGGAATTTCCTTAAGCTTCACAGTCAGGCACTCATCACCCTGTCGAGTTTGCCTTGGGTTTCGCATACAGTGTTTGCAGTCTCTGAAAGATCCCTCTTGTTTTAACAGATCGTTAGGCAGAGAGAAGCCTCCTTTTAACAGTTTTCTATGAAGGGTGTTCTTTAACTGCTTTTACCTACCCAGATAATGAAAATTTTCATGGATCAATCCAGAGAAAAAGAGATGAGGCCTCTCTCATCCAGCTGAATCTAACCTGATCTCAAATATGTCAGGATGCAGTACATTCATTATAAGGAAGTGGAAGCAAATAGTGAAAGTCAAGGGTTTGACAGAGTCTGAGACCATGTTCTGTGATTTTGGATGTAAGTTTTTTAATCATTATAAATGTTGACTTCCTTATCTGTAATGCAGAGATAATTAAATGAAGGACAGAATATATGAAATAACATATATGAAATGATGCTCTATGTAAGCTATACTGTATAAAAGTGTCCCTTACCGATAGAACAATATTTATTTTCCATGTTTGCTCCCAAACATTAATTTATCTAAAATTTCATTGTAATTGTCACGTAAAAATAATCTAAAGGGGAAAAACAACAATTAATTCAAGCTCATTAAATATTAGCTATGCATTGACTGCAAAATCTATGGTTCCTCTAAAGTAATAACAGAATCATCAGATCAAAGTAGCCCTTGTCAGCTTGTCAGTAAGCTCCACCTGTTTTCTTTTTCCAAAGAAGATGTTCTCAAAGCCAAGTGAGTTTGGACCGAAAAAGGGTCTGAATCAGACAACTGCCACAATCTCAAGTTGGATGGGGAAGCTGAAAAGCTAATACGATCATATGATTCTGCAGGGTATTTTGTGGTGTATTGATATGATGATGTGGAGGTGGAGACAATGATGTATGATGTGGAGAAAGTCAAAGGTGTGAAGTTAGGAGAGATTCTAAGGCTATAAACTATGATTTTAGGTGTAAGTCTTTAACCACTTCAGTGTTGATGTCTTTATCTGTATTACGGAGCTAAGCGAATATAATGTAGAGTGTATTAAATAACATATATGAAGTATTTTGTCCAATATAAAACACTGTGCAAGTGTTTGTAGAAGAGGTCTTGACTGTGATGAAGGGAACAGCTAAGGATGCCAAACTGCTCTTTGTCGATTCGGCCAGTGAAAATGTTTAGCTTGAAAAGATTTCAGTTGAATTGAGTGTTTTGAAAAATCGTTGGTAATGCTATGTTAAAATAATACTCTGATAGAGATCATCTAATTTCCAAAACGCTGGATCTACTTCTAGGGAGTAATTCACACACGAGGAGAATCACATTGTGTCAATAATATTTAAATGAATCGCTGTTATTTGTAAACCTTTAATTGTGATAGCTAGCACAAAATACGTGAAAAACATGATTATATGGTTATCACTCTATTTAATAGGGATTGCAGCCTCTATGTACACCTAACAGCTGCTGGAGCAAGCCCTCAATTAATTTTACATAACAGGAGCAATTTTATACAATTACTTAAAAATCCTTGGCCATGTTCCATTTCTCTGACATGAACATACAGGCCAAAATCACAAGAAGTGATTACTCCAATGGGATCTCTTATAATAATAGTTATATTACAATTAATATTTTCCAGATTAGATCTTTCAATTTCTATACAGTCTCAATGGATGTTTAAAAGTTATTTTCACATGGATATTTATTATTAGTTATTATTAGAGCAAACATTGATTGAGTGCTTATTAAATTCTAGGTTCTCTGCTAAGCATTTCAAATACATTACCTCCTTTAAACATGAGACTTCCAAAATAATAGATTGCAAAGTTATTTAGCCTGTTAGGAAAAAATGGGTTTAGCAAGGTTTAGTAGCTTGGCCAAGGTCACAGTGGCCAGTAAGGAGGATAGGCAATACTCTAATCTAGGCTGGCTGGTGTCTAAAGCCAACTTCATTAATCAAAAGCCTCCAGTTTCTTTTTGTCAGTATTCAATATGCTACTTGTCAAAACTAAATTCAGTGCAAGAATTTTTTTTCTAACTATAATTATAAATTACTTCAAAATATATGCGTTTATTAGTGGTGACAATTAGTAACATCAGTTAGGCACCATCAACTATTTTCTGCTAATTATCCATTTAGACATTCATTCCGCAAGTATTCATTAAGCACCTACTGTAGTCAAGCCTTTGTGCTTGAGTTGACAAATTTAGTCATTCCACCTGCCAAGAAATGCAGACATATATTCTCTAGTCAGGAAGCTTGCTTTTTTTCTAATCATTTTATCTCAGGATGTACTTCCTTCCCAATTGGAAAGAGAATAATTATAGCTGGGTCCAGATTGTATATACAGTGAACATCTACGAGTCTTTTAATCACGCTTTTCTCTGTCATCTTCCTATTCTCTTACTTTACAAATACCTCTATTAGAGTATATATCATATTGCATTATAATTTCTGCTTATTTGCCCATTTTCCCTATGAATCCATGAACTCCTTAAAGAGAGGTATGATATCTTCTTTATATGTATGTTTTCAGCATGCAGATTACAATCACATGCTTAGCGAATTGTGTTGCCTGAAACAGTGAATGAATGAATACATGAAATTTCCAGTGTAATCCAGAGAATTTAGGATCATTGCTTAAGAGAATTCTTGGAAGAAGACAAAATCCTTTTATTACTGTACTCATCAGATATCAGTGACAACTAGCTCAGCTGAAAATGATAGAAATGGCCTCAGATATGCTGAAGATGTCAGGCAGGGTGAGTCCTTTTGAGGCTTCCACCTGTCATTTGCCAAGACTCAGGGTGAATTGTACAAAAAAACAAAGCATGGTCAAAATAATAGGCTTTACTGGGGGAAATTTACTATTCAGGAATCAGCAAGAGGAGAAGGCCTGGTTACTCTGATATTCAGTGTCAGTTCCTAGGGAGATGAGGTGAGGCCAGGTTGTCCCTGCATTACTTGTTTTTACTATGTGCCCAGTTAGCCCCAGTAAGCCTCACATTAGAAAGTTAATGAGAATAAGGGATTCCTGCCTTGTGGCCTGAGTGAGTCCTGGCATGTGTATTTCCCCAATAAGGCTGGCTCCTTAACCCACATTTAGCCATAGTGCCTAACTGGTTAAACTACAAGATACCAACTATACAAGATGTGAGAAGAAATTAATTTATGGCTCATGTCACTGAAAGGACCAAAGACATTATTGGAAGCTTTATACAAAGAGTTGGAGCACTGTGTTTCCTATTGCTGCTATAAGGAAATATCACACTCTTAGTGGCTTAAAACAATACAGATTTATTATCTTACATTTCTGGAGTCAGAAGTCTGAAATGGGTCTTAGTGGACTAAAACCAAACTGTAGGCAGGGCTGCATTCCTTTCTGGAGGCTCTTGGGAAGAATTTGTTTTCTTTTTGCCTTTTCCAGTTTCTGGAGGCCATCCACATTCCTTAGCTTGTGGCCCCGTTCCATCTTTAAAACCAGCAATGGCTGATGGAGTCTTCCTGATGTTGTATCACTCTGGCACAGACTCTTCTGCACCTGTTTTCTAACTTGAAAGACCCTTGTGGCTATATTGAGTCCACAAGAATTATCTCCATAGCTTAAGGTCAATTAATTAGCAACCTTAATTCCACCTGCAACCTCGATCCCCCTTTCCAGGTAACAGAATGTATTTCCACTTTCCAGGGATTTCAACTTGGACATCTTTGGGGATCCATTTTTCTGCCTAAAACAGAGGTGTCTGCCTTTTCTCTTCTTCTTTTGGATCTCTTTTCACAGAGTAGGTCTTTATTGTAAAGTGCTAAAAGCCAGCAAAGTGGCTACCATCAGCTACTAGGCTATAGCCTCCCAGGTTCAGGTCCAATCAGGGAAAGAAACATTCTCTTCCTTCCAGGAGTGTGACCTTGGTTCCTGCACCTGTGATTCTCTGAGTTGGTTCATGTGCACAGTACCTGTGGCAGTAAAATAAAATGCTCTTTATCCCCAGACCTTAGTCACACCGTCACCCCTATATGATGTAGATTTATAATGAGGAGAGAGGCAGATATAGGAAAAATAATTTTCCACAGGATACCAGTTAGACTAAGAAATAAAGAAACCAGGAGGCCAAAATGTCTACCCTATAGCAATGTGAGGGAGAAAAATCCTGTTTCTGTGTGAAAATATATCTGTTTGGGGTAGATAATGTCTCTACCCGTCTGTGTTGGTAGCCTTCCTATCCAGGATGAGTCAGAAATACAGGCTCAGTGCAAAACTTGGAACTTAGCTTGTCTCTATGTGTTATATCATATATAATTTAAATTCTGCATAATGAAAACTTGTTGCTAAGTGATTGAACACCATGCTTTAGATTTTTAAATTAAAACACAGAGTTCGAAAAATTAGGACAGTTTACTTTTATCTCTTTCAAAGAAAAATTTTAAAAAGGGCTCCAAAGAGAAAATATTATGCTGACTTGATACATAGCTAGATAATTATATAAAAAATACTGTTTTAAGATGGAATATGTGATCTCCCTGCCAGTGTTTTTATGTGTAAAAAACTTAAATTTCTATTATAATTATAAGATGTGGTGTTCAAAGTTTCAGAGAACAAACTTGTCTATCAGTCTCCCACAAGATAATATCATAATGTTCATTCCTTTTGTAATAACCATCTATGTATCAGGCACTAAGCTGAACACTTACCATGTGCCATTTATAATAATCTGTAAGTATGTATCTACATTTTATAAGTGAGTGAACTGAAGTTCAGAGATATTAATTTATTCAACACTGCATAGTATTTAAGTGAAAGCCAGGTCTTTCTGGCCAAAAAAAAAAATACTCTTCATATTCTGCGATAATGGCACCTCTTTATTTTAGAGAAAAATATAGATTGAACACAAGCTTGGAGCTTGTATTCTGCTAACTTACTTATATGAAAAGTCCCTGAAATATTTTCTCTTTTTCCCTCAGCATATAGATAAACATGTACTGAATAAAAACATGAGATTTGGTATGTTTTCCGTCATTCACAGATTTGAACTCCCCTCTGTGAAGAACACGTGCTAAAGGCTATGGGAGGAAATAACTATTAACCTGACTGAAATTTTTAAGGAGTTTAAAATTTATTGGAAAAGATAAAGGGTACACATACACAGAAACACATATATTAATTACCAAAACATATGCGTATGTATTATATTTTCACAGTGAGAAATACAGAGAATGTTTAAAAAGAGAGTGTGAACCCACTTTTGGGTGACATGATGACCATTTTTCTAGAAAATGGCATTTGTGGTTAATCTTAAAGAATACCTGATATTCCAGTGTATAGAAATGTGAGAAGGGAGTATGCAAGGTTGAAAATCAGCCCACGAGATTGGAACTGGTGACCAGTTGAAAGTGGAGGAAGGAGAAATAGCATTGTGAACCATCTACACTATAAACAGTGAGTGGGAAACCAAGAAACTGGATCTTTGGGGCAAGATTGACGTTAGAAACTATGAACAGGGAGAGTTTATATTTTGGATTTAGAATAAAAGTTTATGGTTTAAAAACCACAAAGAGCTATGAATTTAACACTTCAAAAAAAAAAGATTATCTTCGGAAATTTTTTAAAATTCTAATTTGCCTCTTTGAGGAGAATCAGTCCTTTTTCTGACAAATTTATAAACCACTTCTCCATTTTTTTCAAAGCTTATAATTTTATATCGTGTGTGCTTAACAGGGGTTTTGCTTTTAAATCTTACTTTGATAAACTCTCATTTATTTATACTACTCTTTTGCTAACTTCTCTCAATTTTGTTCTTAATTCTCATTTTTTCCAGCAAATTGTGTTGTTCTGTATTGACTAGGATTAGGGCCATCTTTTCCACCTTTTACTTTTTATAAGGATGTAGTTTTGGATATTTTCTTTGAAATTGTGCTTCAGCATAAATTTTGATTTCACTCAAAATATGTATTCTTGGCTCCATTAGAATTTTGTTTGTATCTTTTTTCATCACATAAAGTGGGAAAGCTGTAAGGAATCCTAGGAAATCACCCCACCCAGAATGATAAGAATGATTCCTACCCTCTTTAATGAAGGTTTTGAAATGATATTTTAAAACCTTTTTGGTAGACTAAATCTGTGGTCAGCTTTCTTAAACAGAAAGTCTCTCTTTTGTTTATACTATAATTATTATTTATTGATGTTCTCATTTCCAGAACGATAACAGCTGATGTGATTGCTTCTAGTACAATCCTCTCTAGTATAACTAACTTCAGTTAGCACCAGACAGGTAAATGCCTATGCATCTTTCAAAGTCTATGGAAAGACTTGTGTCCCCAGATCTTTTTTTTTTAAATAGACTTAATTTTTTTAGAGCAGTTTCAGGTTTACAGCAGAACTGACCAGAAAATACAGAGATCACACACAGCCCTCCCCACCCACACATATATACTCCCCTACCCTCAGCATCCTTCATCAGCATCGCATATTTGATACAATCGATGAACCAACATGGACTGTGTCCCCAGATCTTGTTACTAAAGATTTTGTCTTCTCATTTGCAGTGAATCATGATTTAAAAATAGTGCAGATGAAACATATTCAACACTGCAACTTTGTTAATACTGTGCTTTGATCATCTGATAAGATGTCATCTATTTTAGGCGTGACTAAAAAAAGAAAAACGAGTTAAAATCATAACAGCTGAAAATGTAGACTGAATTGTGTTGCAAAAACCTAATCTTTCCCATTTGAAATGAAGTGTAAGCATTATCAATCACATCATTTACATGGTATCTGTTGTGTCAAGGAACTAGAGAGGAAAGGAGTAAAAGAAGTATGAGATGCAGTGATATCCCTTGAGATACCTTATAAATGAGACAAGAACATTAGGACATGAGCATATGCATATTAACTAATAAAAGTAAATTTAATGAAAAATGTTCTTTTTCACCTAAAATTGCTTAGTTATCATATGTGGTCCTTTATGTTTGACTAATGTAAAAATGACACTAACAGACATTTTACCAGTTACGAGTATCTTTAAAAATAACTGAACTAATAGAAGGCATTTAGACTGAGGATAAGGCCTGGTAGCCAATACTGGAAAATTCATAGTCTCTGCCATTTTTAAAGTAACTAAATTTAAATCTAAGCTAAAGAATATGATTACAACATTTACTTGCTCCCTCTTTGTATGACTGTTAAAAAAATATATCTAGTACTTGAGGGATCGCCAACCTGTGAATTCAAATGTGATCACACTAATACTGGTAAATTTAAATATTGCTGTCATTTGCTGTCTCCAACATGTTCGAAAGCTCAGCATCATTGGGAAAACTGGAGAGAATGTTCCTCTCTGCCTTCTACCACACCTGCTATACCAGGGGCCCAGGACAGATCCTCTCAGAGGCTTATATTTAAAAAAAAACAAAAACAAAAACAAAAAAACTCATTATGAGCACTTGACATTTTGTGCAGGGACCATCACCCTTGACAAATGCTGTTCTCTTGTTTTATTGTATGATAACTGATGGATAGAAATAGGTATCTTAGGGTTGCCTGCCCTTCCTAGACATGCTTGTCTCAATTTTGTTTCAGTATGAGACCCCCCTCTCCTATTACATACACTGGTATGATGGTTAAGAAATTTATCTTAAGCAGATTAAGTGCCTAAATTCTGCCCCATGAAAACTATCAAGGGTAAATGATGGTGAACAAATCATAATCTCTCTTATACTGTCTTACTGCATGAAAGCGGCAATACCCAGTTCAGACTGTGGTTCAAGAACTCCACATAGATCAAGTGGTATTTCATGCGTGGAGATTAAAATGGATAATAGCTAGTCAGTTCTTCTGAAATCAGAAGTTCCAGGTAGATAAGCACAGTTCAGAGACACTGGAATGAAAAGAAAAGCATAGAATGTTAAGGTAACTAAAAAATAGCTCAGTGTGGCTAGATAGATGTGTGTGTATTTGTTAGTTTACAAAAGGAAGAACACAGCCAAGAGCTTGGGAGACAGGGGCTTAGAATGTCTTATTAGAAATGTGAAGATTTATGTGGAGTCACTGAAATTAAATGGCAGGCTCAGATTTTAGGTATTAGAATGATCAGTCGACATCATTGTAGAGAACTGAAGCAGCCCACACTGAGATTTAGAGACCAAATAAATATCAGTTTTGGAAATGATGGTGACAGTGGCAGTGGGGTGGGAGATTAAGTGATTTAGTGGATTTGAAGGATCGAGAGAGGGAGATTCCAAGAAATAAGTAAGTTTCCTACTTGTGAATGAGAAAGATGGTGGCATTATTCCCTAAGATATAGAAGAGATCATTTTACATAAATTAGATATTTCATAGTAACCTTTGGATTTAGATCTTTTTTTTAATCATTATTTAAGTGGGGAAACCTGGGAGCAACAGAGACTATTTAAGTCATTCCCCCACAACTCCACTGGTGGTCTGACTGCCATAATAAACCCCTTCTATATGACCTAAAACCTGTAGTTTTCCCTTCACACCAATGTTATACCGATAAAGTATATACAAATCAGTGACAAAAGAATCTGTAGAAGATCACATTGTATATTGTGAACACTATCTTAGTTGCCTAAATTACTTACAAAAAGTGAGACAGGAGTAAAGTGATCTTTCCAGTAGTACTAATGTGTGCTGGTCTTTGGTAGCCAGATAACAGATTAGATTAACAACTGCAAATAGATACTCTGTCTCAAACTTCAGAATCTCAAGGAAATGATACTCAGGATCATACTGTAAGGGGCATAGCTCTATGCTTTAACTCTCTGAAAATCTGTTTGGCTCATTTTATTATAATGAAAGTGTGATGTGGTAACAAGCCAGTTGGCTGCAGTCAAGTGCTCTGTTGAAGACTTCTACAATGTAAAAATGATGAATCTGGCTTACAGAGGGAGTTTTGTGGTTAAATGAATCCCAGCTATTGCAGCAAAACCTTTGTATGTTTCCTAGGCAACTAAAATACTTAAGAAGTGGTGGCAGTTTAAGTAGAAAAGTGCTTTACAACTAAAGGGAAAAATGCTTTTTTTTGTTAAAGGTAAAATGTGGCCAGACAATGTTAAAATGGAAAAAAAAAAAAAAAAAGGGAGAGATTTTACTGAGTGGGTAATTGTTCATTATGTGCACCTGAGAGTATTTAAAGACAGTATTACAGGGTAAGGATTAATGTGTTTTGTTTTGTTTTTGTATTTTAATTCTATTTGTTTAGTTGATTTAGTAGTCTGCATTTTACAATTTTCAAGTTGAACTTTCTACTAGTCTCTTTCTATTTTAAGCAGCTTGTGAATTAAGAAGAAAAAAAAATTCTACCATATGTCAGTTCTCTTTGGAGTAACTAAGTGTGAAATCTACCTGTGAAAAACTATTTCCAATGTGTGAAGTGCATCTTTCAAACTGATAAAGATGATAAAACTATTCTGATCATGGCATAATGAACCCATCACAATTGAATTCAAATATACTTGGCACAGAATATCTGGAAACCAAGCAAGGAAAAAAAAATGAAGTTTATTGGAATATTTAAGCTAGGATGATAAGAGTCCTAGAAATAATTTTACAATATTTGTGTGCATGTATCAATCTTCAAACTGCTTTATTTTCCAGAAATTCCTAGTGCCTTCTTTCCATTTCACTTCAGAACATTCCAGTAGTTTCTCAATAGCATTAAAAAATCCTAAGTTGGACTGAACACAACTTCCTTTGTAATAAAGACCATGAGATGTATAATAATGCCATTTTCTCTGTGAGTCAGTTGATGGTAGAGACATATTGAGGTGATTGATAAAGGATATCTTTCTCAGGGTGCTTAGTTTCAGGGCCAGCTAAATCCTTCTTATGCAAGGGAACTAAACATACCATCCCTAAAATCCAAGTGAGTACAACACATTTGAAAACCATGTTCAAAAGCATCTTGCTCTCCTCTTTTGTTCTTTGGTATTTATATTGACCCAGACCCAGTGTGCGTGTTTTGCTCTCATGGATCACTGATTTACAAAGAGTGTCCATAAAATCTTGTTTGCATAGCAAAGCTTTCTAAGAAAGATAATATTTTCCTTATTGATAACATGCTTAAAAGTACAACATCTCTATGTGTTTTATTCTGGTTCTCTTTAAAAATTAATTAAAAATCAAATTGTCAGAATATCTTTAGCCAAAAAAGAAGAAAAAAAGAAAAGGAGAGACAGATTTTCTATCAAGATTTGGCACATATAAATAAATAGAGGTACTCTGATCTAAAAAGTATCAGATGTAAAATATGTTCTTTGTTACAACTGACAGTTATTTAGACATTTTTAGATGAATTAATGAGAAACTTATCACATAGTTCAAACTATGTTACATTCTTCTAACATTTCTGACAGTAAACAAGCCAGAAATATGGCAAAGTTTGAATGAACAACTCTCAAAGTAATGCAGGAAAATTAATTTATGGTTTTTAAGAAATACCCTAATTTTAACTCAGTTGTACTTCTAACATGGCACAAATTGATTGAACATAAAAATATTCTTATTTCTATAAACACTTCCAGTAGAATTTTATGCACATAATACGTATTTGAAAGTTGGAATATTTGCATGATGTTGACAAGTTCATACTAAATTAGCAAAAAAGAAGCCTGACCTAACTGAACCTCAAGAACGATCTGTTTTGAGGATTTACATAATCAAAGTAAATTTGAGGAACATCTGTGACTGTAAAAGTACATGGCCCTGCATTTAAATGGTATCAGAAAATAAATAGATTTGTTACATGGCCCTGCATTTAAACGGTATCAGAAAATAAATAGATTTGTTATGTCATGTTGCCTGTCTATGAAAATAAAGGGAGAATTTTCTGTCTGTCTTAATACAAATAATAGGTATTGTTTCCCAGTCAATTAGTTTATTTTTATCTTATGGACACAATGGTAACCGATTGTATTTCCTTTTTATACTGAGTACTTACAAATTAAGAATTAATTTTGAGACCTACCTCTAGCCAGTAGAATACTGAAGCATATATTTAATGTATTAACATTACTTCTTAAATAACTTTATTTGTTCTGTAATGTTCCCTTTTCTCTGACCTACTCATGCTATGTTTATTAGTTCATGTATTAATTGGGATAGTACTTAGGAGCTTCACTGTCTAGATCCAGGGCTTCCAAAATGGATGCAACAGGAAAAGAGAGAGTATGCAATGAATGATGTCAGCAACATGGCTCAGTAAGATGTACCTCATTGTGCCTCTCCCTCAACAACAACCATTTAGCAATTATCCACAGACAAAAGTGCCTCTGTGGAAACTGTGTGCCATCCAGCACCATACGCTAAGGGACTGGGAAAGTGTCTCATCCACCTGTTCATGGAGTGATGGGGATACAGAACACAGTTTGAGCTGTGGACCCTGCAGTGGCCTGTGAGACATGTACAGCCCCTCTTGGCTGCAGTCCAAGAGCCCCTGGAAAACTTGATCTTAGACAATCACCTGTGGACAGGAGAGAAGAGAGCCTTTGTGGAAGTTCAGGTTTCCAGTGGGGAACTACCAGCATACTGTTAAAGGAAAAAAACAAAAGAAAACAAAACATACAAATAGGGACAAATTGGGGAGAGTCAGAAGTAGGAGGAATAGTTTGATTTTACCCATATTATGCCTTTCCCTTCCCCAAGGCAGCACCACACAGGGCCAAGAGAGGTCTCATCCCACAATTTCTCCTGTGGGGGAAGGTGAGAGTGTGTGAATGCGCACCCAGCTTCCCCAGCTGTGAGAAGTGCTGCCGAAGAAGCCTATTTCTCTCTTGCCTTATTCAGAATACTGAATTATGCGCTGCATCACTGGTGTGGAGATTGTGGGAAGAGGCTGGGGGACCTACCAGATACGATTCTCAGAGGGCATTAGGGATGCAGATCCTACTAACTGCAGGCAGATTCCATCAAAATGCCCACCTATGAGCTGCTGAAGGCACCTTGCCCATGGATGCCCCCACTGGCCCATGGGCACCCTCGGTGCTCCTCACACCTCTCACACACATATACACACAGATACACACAAATACACACACACACCCTGTGACTGGCTCCTGCTGTGTCAGTGAGAGCTTTGGCAGATAGTGAGCATGCACAGAAAGCTGGCCAGATATCGGGGCCAGGGAGTGATGACAAACTTGAACTTTACAGTCACCCATTGGAAAACGAAACAGAGATTGTCAAACACTCGGCCTGGTGCATTTCTGGATTAAGAGAAGTCATACAAGCTTAAGAATCCTACCACAAGAGGGAGCAATAAGTATGGAGCAGGTATACCCAGAGAAGGTCTAAAAAAGTCTCAGAATCTCTAGCAGGGGTGATGGGAAGTATTTTTCTCTCTGAGGAAATCAGTAAAGACTGTAAGAGGTGCTGCTTCAAATAGGAAGATAGCAATGAACAACTTCAAGGAACAGGAAGATTCCAAGAAACGACACCACAAAAGAATCACAATAATCTTCCAGTAACTGATCACAAAGACATGGAGATCTAGAAAAAAACAGAAAAGCAATTCAACAAAATTAGGAAAACAATACAGGAAAAAAATGAGAAGTTTAACAATGATATAAAATGCATAAAAATAATCAAAAGGAATTCTGGAGCTAAAGAATATAATGAATGAAATGAAAAATGAAATAGAGAGTATCAACAGGAGAATGGATCAAACAGAAGAACAGAATTTGTGAGTAAGATGATGGGACCTTTGAAATTAGCCAATCAGAGGAGATCAAAGAAAAAGAAGAATAAAAAAGAGAGAAGAAGGCCTAAGAGATCTGTGGGATAGCATCAAAAGAAATACCTGTAAATGAATGGAATTCCAGAAGAAGAGAGGGAGAGAAGAGCAGAAAGCTTATTAATGAAATAAATTAGCTGAGAACTTCCCAAATCTTTGGAGATATTTGGATATCTAAGTTTATGAAGCTCAAATGCACTCAATTTAAAGAGATCCTTTCAAAGACTCATAAAAAAATCTGTCAAAAATCAGAAACAGAAAGAATCTTAAATGTAGGAAGAGAAAAGAAGCTTGTGATTTACAAAGGAACCCCCGTAAGGCTATCAATGGATTTCTCGGCAGAAGAAGAAAGTGCCAACATAGAATACTTTACCTGCAAAGCTGTCCTTCAGAAATCAAGGAGAGATGAAGACTGTGCTGGACAAGCAAAAGCCGAGGGAGTTCATCACCACTAAACTTCCTTTTTAAGAAAAAGAGAGAAGAAAATCAGAAAAGGAAGAGGAGAAATAAATTAACTGCTATCATAGAAACATAAAAGAGCATAAAAATCTGCTGTGACGATTATATGTCCCCAAAATGGATAACTAAGAAGAAATCCATAAATTCCTAAAAGCATACACCCACAAAGACCAAATCATGAAGAAACAGGAAATCTGAACAGATTAATAATGAGTAAGAGGATTGAATCAGTAATCAAAACTCTCCTAACAGAAAAACAGCAACAACAACAACAACAACAACAACAACAACAACAACAACAACACAGGACCAGGTAATTTCATTACTGAGTACTATCAAACATGTGGAAGAATTAGTGCCAATCCTTTTCAAGCTTTTCTCAAAGAGAAAACACTTCCAAACTAATTTTACAAGTTCAATATTACCCTGATACCAAAGTCATGTAAGGACACTACAAGAAAGAAAATCACAAACTAATTTCCCTGGTGAATATAGATGCAAAATTTCCAAACAGAATATTAGCAAACCAAACTCAAGAAGCACATTAAAAGGACTGTACACCGTGACCGAGTGGGATTTACCCCTAGGATCAAGCATGGTTCAACATTAGCAAATCAATAAATGTGATACACCACATGAGTAGAATAAAAGGTAAAAATTATATGGTCATTTCAACAGACGTAGAAAACACATAGGGCAAAATCCAGCATACTTTCATGATAAAAACTCTCAACAGATTTGATATCAAAGGAGCATGCCTCAACATAATAAAGGCAATATAAAACAAGCTCACAGCTAACATCAGACTCAAGGTGAAAGATTAAAAACTTTTCCTCTAAGATTGGAACAATGCAAGGATGCCCATTCCCACCACTCCTATAAATTTGGGAGTTCTAGATTTGCAAATATTAACTTCTATATATAAAAATAGAAACATATTTCTTCAGTATAGCACAGGGAACTATATGCAATATATTGTAATAAGAAAAAGAATATGAAAATGAAAACAAAACAAAACGTGGTACTGGAAGTCCTAGCCAGGGCTATTAGGCAAAATAAAGAAATAAAAGGCATCTAAATTAGAAAAAAAAAGTCTTTATTTGCAGATTATATTATAGACAGAAAATTCTAAAACTTCAACCAAAAACCTATTGACAGTAATCAATGAATTAAATGAATTTGCAAGCTATAAAATAAACATACAGAAATCAGTAGTATTTCTATACAATAACAACAAAAGATCTGAAACAGAAATAAGAAAACAATCTGTTCACGGTAGCATCAGTAACAAAAAAAAATCAGTAATAAATTTAACTAAGGGAATAATATATCTGTACACTGAAAAGTATGACTTCAATGAAAGAGATTGAAGAAAGCACAAATAAATGAAAAGAAATTCTGTGTTCATGAATCAGAAGATTTGATATTGTTAAAATGTCCATACTACCTGAAGCCATCTATAGATTCAGTGAAATCCCTATTAGGATTCCAATTGCATTTTTCATGGCAATTTTTTAAAAGTGTAAACATTTTAATAGAACCACCAAAGACCCCAAATAGACAAATCAATTCTGAGAAAGAAGAACAAAGCTGGAGATAGCAGACTTCCTGATTTCAACATAAAGTAATGAAAATAGCATGGTACTGGCATGACAATACACATGTAGACCAATGGAACAGAATCAAGAGCCCAGAAATATACCCTCATATATAGAGTCGAGTAATATTTGACAAGGGAGCCAATAATACTTAATTGGAAAAAGAGTTTCTTTAATAAGTGGTACTGGACAAACTGGATACCCACATGCAGAAGAAAGAAATTTATCCTCTGTCTTACATCATTCACAAAAACTAACTTGAAATAAATTTAAAAATTTAACATAAACCCAAATATCAGAACTCCTATTAGAAAACATAGGAAAAAATATTATTTGACATTAGTCTTGGCAACGACTTTTTAAATATAACACTAAAAGCACAGCAATAAAAGTAAAAATAAACAAGTGGGACTACATCAACCTAAAAAGCATTTGCATACCACAAATTAGATAAGGGGTTAATGGCCAGAATTTATAAATAGCTCATACAACTCAATAACAGCAATAACAACAAAAAATCAGATTAAAAATGGGACAGAGGATCTGAATAGACATTTTTCAAAGAAGACATGCAAATTGCCAATAAGTACATGAAAATGTGCTCAACAACACTAATAATCAGGGAAATCCAAATCAAAACCACCATGATGTATCACCTTATGCCTCTTAGAATGGGTATTATCATAAAAAGAAGAGATAGCAAGTGTTGGTGAGGATGTGGGGAAAAGGGAACTTCTGTGCACTGTGGGTGTGAATGTAAATTTGTACAGACACTATGGAAAACAGTATGGAAATTCCTCAGGAAATTAAAAATAGAACTACTAGATGACCTAGCAATCTAGCTTCTGGGTATATATCCAAAGGAAAGGAAATCAGGATCTCAAAGAAAGTACTCCCAAGTTCATTGCAGCATACATTGTAGCCGAGATACGGAAGCAACCTGAGTGCCTGTCAATGCACCAATGGGTCAATGAATAAATTAATTTTACATATTACATATGTATACATATATATACACACACGTGCACACACACGTATATACATAAAATGAAATATTGTTTAGCCATGAGAAATAAGGAACTTCTGCCATTTGTATCAACATGGATGGATCTTGTGGACATTATGTTGAATGAAATTAGATGGATAAAGAAATGCATTGTATGATATCACTTATATGTGGAATCTGAAGAAGCAGAACTCATAGAAACATAGAGTAGAATGGTGATTACCAGGGTCTGAGGGGGGTGGGGGAAATTAGGAGATGCTGGTGAACGGTATAAACTTTTGGTTATAAGATGAATAAATTCTGGTTATGTAGTGTGTAGCATGGTGATTATATTTAACAATACTCTGTTATGTTCTTGAAAGTGCTAAGGCACTAGATCATAAATGTTCTCAGCATGAAAAATAAATAGTAATTCTGTGTGGCAATAGATGTGTTGACTAACCCTACTGTGATAATTATCACACAATATATAAAAATACCAAATTAACACACTATATACCTTAAACTTCCACAATGTTAAATGTCAATTATGTCTCAATAAAGCTGAGAAAAATAAGGAAAACATACAGGTAGCATATCTGCGATTAAGAATATCTGATAAAGAATGACAGTTTAATTTGGCTCATCACACATTGTCCCTAATCAGTCTCTTGACTTCTACCTAACTGCAACATATTCTGGGAAATGTAGGTAAGCACATGTAGTATTTGGTGAGCATCACTTTCTCTGCTGTCGTAGGTACTCAATAAAGTATCTTTGATAAGAATGTTGTGTGAATAAGAGTGTATGACATTATAATAAAAGGCAGGGGACAATGTTAATGAAGAATCTGAGTCTTAAAAGAAGGCTAATTAGTATGCAATGGATTGAAACAAATGAGAAGATAAAATACAATTTCAAAAGAGGCCACGATAAGCCAATCTCAATATTTAGAGAATTTTGACAAATAATTGCTTCCCATTTTGAACACTATCCCTTAATATTCTGAACAAAAGATGCAAGATTTTCAGAGTCATTTGGTAAAGAATCTCAAAGATTTTCAAGAGATTCTATCATCACGTATCATAACTTCAAGTACTCTTCTCCTTGAAGGGAAAGTAACAAAGCAGAATTATTCATTGGGGATTAGGGTGATAAAATATTCACATTCCTATTAAAGCAATAATGTGCCAGTTTTTAAATTACTGAACTATTCTGTTTGTTATTTCCAAGGGAATCTTATTAGCAAAGATAGAACACACTAACATGGTTTTGCTTTGGGATTCATCACATGTCTGAGTAGAGAGTATTTAAAAATACATTTCAGATATCCTCTCCTCACTTGCTATAAACAGGTTGAAATGAAAATTAAGTAGTCTCGGGGTGATAAAATTCAGAGGACATGAAGGAGCATTGTAACTTGTGAAATATATCAGCAATGTACATAATGATGTAGACAGTAAAAAGACATAAAAAGATCAGAGTTATAGTTTTAAAATAGACCTAATTCTGTATGCATAGAATTACCCCCAAAAGCATTCTTGAAACAATTTGTAGCATACAGCATCGCTTTGGTCCAGTAAGGCTCTACTTAGAATGGATACTTAGTCACTTGCTCACTGAACGCCCCAGTTAGCTTTGATCTGGAAATATCTATCCTGTGGAACAGAAAAGGTTACTAGTCTGTTTTTTTTCAAATTTTTTGAACTTCCATTAAAAACTTCTAATTCAGCCAATTTACTTAAAGACCCCATTCTAATCTGAGCAACCCAGATCTGTAAATCTGTAGTTTCAATAACTCATAATTCAAAAGATAGTTTATCTGGCTGTTCAGTGTTTCTTCAGTTGAAAATAATTATGTAAAATAAACTGTCCATGTTGCTTCAAGCCAATATTTCACAACATTTTCAAATTTGGGGGTACAGGGTGAATTTTCAGCTTTGAAAATTTTATTAGTTTATGATTAGTAAGAGCTCACAAATTACTTCAGTGTTGTTTTCAAATCGTCTCATATATGCCAGTTAACTGTACAAGATGGGTGCCTAGTTATACTTTAAAGAGAGGTTCGTGTTTTCTAATAAGTGGGCCGTAATACAGGGAACATGGAACTTAACAGATGTATGAAAACATCATCTTACTTTAGTACCACCTCCAACCTCTCTTCAAATGAACAGGGAAAAGGAAGAAGGTTCTGAGCCCCGGAAGGATTAAGAGTTTTTGTCTTCCTAATCCAAGTATTGATCTAGCAGTTTGTAGGTCCCTGAGGAATCCAGAATCTGGCTCATCTGGTTAAAGGAGTGACAGTCATTCCATGGGCAGGTTCCAGCAGGTGGAGCTGCAAGAATATGGACCAGTGTGCTTTCTTGTTGCATTGGCCTTTCCCTAAAAGGGCATGGTAGGAGCGCCTTTTATATAACTAACCTGCCTAGTCAAGGTGTTTATCAGGAGCAGTTATATATTTACATGCACAATTGACCTCTAGATAAAGCATCATCACTCAGACCAACCACAGTCATCATTCTTACACTGCTCTTGCCCGCAAATTCAGACTTCTGTATTCTAACACAGTTGCATCGCCTTACTTGTGACTTGAAGCCTACAGCATCAGCTAATTTAAGAGTTCTTCTGATGACCAGAAAGAGAAACTCTCTTATAAGAAAATGTTTACTTAGAGGACTTAGGCTCCTCAAGAGGGATTTTCCTAAGAATTCTTACTTATGATACGTAATCATTTTGAAGTGTCTCACAGCTAAAGAAGCATAAAGAATACTTGCACTAAATAAAACCGTGCAAGTGTTGATATAAACAAAGATGTTTTTGGAGATGAATGGACCAAACACAGCCTCGCAGATATGCTGTGATGGATCTGAACTCAACAACCTAAAGGAGCACAATTATCGTGGAAATAAGTGAAACGGATCAGGAATAAAATGTGGCAAAATGAGTGTACTTCCTGGCTCACGAGGGCAGCTGCTGCTCAACTTCAGCAGACTGTTGACATGTGCAGATGTGGGCTTGGTATCACCAAATCTGATTTTTAAGTAAACTGAAAAATATGGCAAAGCTATGAAAAGTAATGTGTCTGAAAAAGGGTAAGTGGAACAAAGATTGGTAAAAGAAGGAGCAAGAAAAGAGAAACTGAAGTAAAGATCCTCAAGGTGCATTATGGATGTTGCGGAAGACCCTAACTTCCTACAGAAAGGGACACCAGTTTCCATTCTTTCTTGGCTCCACACAGTGGTTGAAAGGCATTATCTTAACTACAGATCTAATGTCCAGTCTCTGTTACTTAGGTCATGCACTTCTATGCAGGTTCACAGAGTAAAGTGATGATCTAGCTAATGATAGGTAAATATATGGGTAAGGCAGAGAAAGCTCATATGCTAAAAGTTCCATTGTATTCAAATATATTGTAATCTGCAAATTAGATGCCAGGAGTTGTATAAGTAAGGAAGACAAGTGAAGCTCTGTGAAAACATAAATAGGTTTGGGTAGAGACTAAATTCCAATGAGTTTATCAAATGAAATCACATATTTGACTCTGTGAATTTGAGTGTTTTTATGGAGTTTACTCACAATGTAAGTAGTTCAATCTCATTTTTAATTCAGTAGATGTGTACTACTTTGTACTGAACTTTTTTGCAATTTATCAGTTTTAAATTATGACGATAAACATGATGTATACATTTAATCTGACCTTTAAGCCCATATTCTAGTCACTTTTTAAATGAGATTTTATGCATATGAACGTTGATGGGAACACTAGCTAATTGAAAACTCATGAAATGACTGAAACTTACATCCATTCATTTTGTTAGTTTACTTTTTTTTTTTTTTTGGAGGGGTGAGGGTTGGAGGTAAATTAGGTTTATTTATTTGTTTTTAATGAAAGTACTGGGGACTGAACCTAGGGCCTCATGGATGCTAAGCTTGTGCTCTGCCACTTGAACTATACCTTCCTCCACACTGATCCGTTTGTAACATACTGTGTACCCACGACAAGCCAGCGCTGTGCTAGGTGCTGAGGATGTAATGGGACATGTGAAGGTTCAGAATAAAAGGATAGGCAGCAATGCATCAGGCAAAAGGAAAATGGCATAGGGATGGAAAGTGTTGATGGTAAACAAATTTGAATTCAAGGTACCAAGTACGAACAGGAATAAGAGAATCCTCTTTTACTAATAAATGGTATGAGTTAAAATTCAGATAGGATCATTAACTATTTGAAGTGCTGAATTACATTAAAAATATCTGAGCAAAATTTCTGGAAACAAAAGAAAAAATTAATGAAACCGTGAGGACTGTACACTCTTATAAATATCTGTAAAAAAATGTAAACATAAAAATGACTGAGAACAGTGACCTGAATAGTTTAACGTTTAACTACATCTTACTATTGCTAATAAGCATCCATAGATATCTAGCCTATAAGCAGAAAAGAAAATGTCTTCATTATAGTTCAAAAAATTGTTCATATATTAGGACACAAAGAAACCTCCATAAACTTAAAAAAAAAAACCAAACAAAAAAAGAATGAAGTCTAAATTGTGTAACTAAAATTAAGTATCAAACACTAAATTATTTTTAGGAAATTTAAAAACTCTCTCCTAAGCCATTATTTAGTCTCTCTCTCTCTCTCTCACTGTATGTGTGTGTGTGTGTGTGTGTGTGTGTGTGTGTGTTTGTGTGTGTGTGTGTGCATATACATATATATGTAGTCATTCATTCATTCACAACTATCTAGAAAAAAGCAAATTAATAATACTACTCTCTATCCAACCAAGGTTGGCTACAACCAAGGTTGATCACAAGAAAAATCATAGATTAAATTTTTTTTCAATACCAATCAGGAAAGAATAAAAATAAACAAAATTCAGCCAAAGAAACCAAAAATTCAACTAAAGAAACCAAAAATAAGTGGGTAGGGGAGACAATTTTTATAAAGCAGATGCATTAATGCATTTCAAAATGGAAAAAAGCTAAAAAGATTGATTTTTCCCATAAACATACACAGAGAATAATTTTTCTTTTGCCACTTACTGGCTATTCAAAGGTGCAATCTATTTGCCTCTTGGAATCCATTTGCTTATGTTCAACATTTTTAAAAATATGCTGGCTTCTAAACATATCAACTGTTATTTTAAAATATATTTTTGAGGATTTCTAAATACAGTTAGATTAGTAAACTCTGTTCTGTCTGCAGAACTTTATAGGCAAACCTCAATACAAAAATTGAGTCTTATTTAATTATTGGTTATGAATAGTCCAATTTCAGCGTACTTTAAAATTCTTCATAAATGTTTGCCAAGGCCACACATGCAAAAATATAGTAGAGAACTATTTGATTTTTAGGTCAACAAGAAACAAAAAGCATTATACTGTGTCAGGGAATACTTACACTGAAAATAGAATTGCCCCAAAAAAGTGAAATATTTCATGGTGTTGGAAGCTTCCTTTAAAAAGTAAATTAATACGTTCACTCTCAGTTGACATTTTTAGCAAGAATGGTTATGTGGCTTGCTAGTGAACATATGTTGTGATTCTTGCTTTCATTGATTCATTAATTTATTTTTTTTTTAATGAGAAGAAAGAATTCAGAGACTACAAAACATGAAGAACAATGAAAAAAAAAATCTTCTGAAATATATGACTTGACAGCACTCTGCTGAGAAGCAGCATGATGTAATGGTTGGACTCTTGTTCAAGTCCTGTCTTTGCCATTCTGAGCTGTAGGGCTTCAGTTGGTGTACTTGATCTTTCTTTGCCTCAGTTTCAACATGTGTGAAACGGATAATGTTCGTCTTTGCCTCATAGTGTGGCTTCAGAGAGTTAATTAAATAATATGTGTAAAGCATTAGTACCATGCCTGGCACATAATTAAACACTAGATCACTAGTAGCTATCATTATTGCTCTTCTTTTAATCCTGTGTTTCTTTTTGATATGATATGAGTTTCTTAAATCTTAATGAGAGATTAATTTTTGCTGTTCATTTGAAAAATTTCAGAAGTACTGTGTAGCTCACTTACTGCCATTCTTTTGGAGAATATTGCTTAATTTTCCATCTTCAGTGTCTAATTGAGAACCCTTTGATCTTGTGAAATATTCAGTTCATAGAGACAGAGAATGGGGGCAGGTGACAAATTGGTTGTTACCACTTAGAAGTAGTAAATTAAAGGGGCTGATACTCAGAAGAGAGATTTTTCTATGGCATGTATTTCTTGTAAGATTGTCTTGAATCATTTCCACTAGTCTCATTCTTACACGTAAAGCAAACATTTGGCTTTCAAAGGCAGTGTTAGGTGTTTTTTGCCACAATTGCTGTGATTTATAGAAATACACCCAGATCTCACCTGTTTTCTTTGTTCTCTTTCCCTCCCTCCATTCAGCTTCCATCATTGCCACCACACCACCAAGACAAGGACACTAGATTTGCCAAGAGGCAAAATAGTTTGCACAAGTTTAAGTAACTAGTAAATAGCAAGACAAGAAAAAGTCTATGGGGTTTTTTTGTTTTGTTTTTTATTGAAGTTTAATTGATTTACAATATCATATTAGTTCCAGGTGTACAGCATAGTGATTCAGTATTTTTACAGATTATACGCCATTAAAAAGTTATTTTAAGATAATACCAGTAATTCCCTGTGCTATATAGTATATCCTTGTTGCTTATCCATTTTATACATAGTAATTTACCTCTAAATTTTCCCTCCCTCATTCCCTCTCCCCTCTGGTTATCACTAGTTTGTTTTCTGTATCTATGAGTCTGTTTCTGTTTTGTATATACATTCATTTGTATTTTTTTCTAGATTCCACATGTAAGTGGTGTCATAATTTGTCTTTCTCTGTCTGACTTATTTCACTCAGCATAATATTCTCTAGATTCATCCATTTGTGGGTCTTTTGTATCCAAGTTTAGCACAGCCTTTTACCAAGTTGCATGGCAAAGTGGAGATATATGGTACTATGGCCTTAATTGTTTTATTTAATTTTATCAAGTATAATGAAAAACACACACGTTCAACAACAAATACTACTGAAGCTACTGAAATGAATACGATAACCCTGCCTGGTTGTGTTTTACTGTTTAATCATATTCTCTGGCTACTTTTTTTTTTATGTTCAGGAAAATCACTAACTTAATTCAGTAACAGTGTTTCTCAAAGTTCTTTCTGTGAATCAGTAAACTTCTATATCATGATGTGTCCTATGCCCTTTCATTACCATTCCAAAATGGGTCTGCATTATGTCTAAGCTTTGTTCTGTAACATCAGTGTGATCATATGCCTGTATAAGGATTAGTTTAAACTTGACTACAATGGTCCTTTCCATAAGTGAAACTAATATCTAGTGATCACAATCTAACAGTAAGAGGGATAAAATTCTCTAATTCTACTCAATTGGAATACTCTCTACTCTTTCTAATGTATCTGTCCTGCATTAAAACCCTGTTACTTGACCCATATTGCTTTCATAGGAGCACCTCTAGTTGATTGGTTTAAGCAAAGTCTATTGGATTGAATTTATTTCTGAGAAAAGTGAGAAATTTTGCTGTCAATCATGTGTTATTTCATTTTAGTAGCTGAATTTAGAACAGAAATAGAAGGAAAAGTGAGCATCTATTTCATCACTGTGTCCAGAAGAGACAAGCCATCTTTAGGTCTCCCATTAGATGTTTGTAGAAAATATGTAGCATCTGCTACCTGTGAGCCAGATACTACGTATCTTACCTTCTCTTAATATTTTTGTGTTATACCTGCCTTCCTTTAATCTTAGTAAAGTATAAACGAGTCATTATTAGTCACATAACTAATAGAAGCACCATATATAGGGGACATATAGTTCATCTTACATATTTTAGAGAAGACTTTCCAGTAGGTATCAAAGGCAGCGTATGCCGTCCCTAAGGTGATTTTTACTTGCACTCAAACCACACTTGTCTATCAAACTAAACAATATTCGTTAGCACCTGCTATACCATTGGCTTATTCCTAGGTACAGAAATAATACTAACAAATATAATAATAATAATAATGGTTGTTACTAATTGATCACTGGCAATGTACTGGTATTATATATATCGTTATCTGTCATATTCAGAATACCCCTAAAATGCAAACAATCTTAACCCCATTTTACAGATGAGCTAAATCAAGGAGGTTTAGTAGATTCCTCAAGGTTCCAGTCAAGATCTGTCTGAATTTAAAGTAGGTACCCCATTATGCCTCTTTTGACATGAAATAACACCCTGAACACTCTAGAAGTTTTCAGGAGAGGAGAATCAATGGAGTAGTAAAGGAAGGCTTCTGGGATAAGTGAGAATAGCTTCTTCTGTATTCTGTTTTCACCACCTTCTCATTTTCCAATTTTGTTTCTATTGATTTATCTCCTTTGTCTCTTCCTACTTTTTCATTGATTGCCCCTTTGTTTTCCCTCTAGCTTATTATTTATTCTTCTAGTGGGTTTTCAAGAGGTGGAACTTCCATCATTACTTCACTTCAGTAAAGTATTTGTGGTTCTTACCCCCGTGAAGCTGGACACCACCTCAGTGGCAGTGGCTGTGTCAAAGGAGACCACAGTAGATAAAGGTGTAGGCAAGGCAGTGGGCATGCCCATTCTTCCACTAATTCTACTTAAAGAAAGATCAAGGTGATTTTCTGAGCCTTTAAGAGGTTTTCGTGAAGTAAACGTCAAGGGGCTCTGTGTAGGGCTTTGGCACAATTTAATTTTCTCTTAATTTTCTCCCTGAACTTTGCAGTTCAGTTGAATTTTGCCATCATTATTCCACATGATTCCAATTGTCAATAAAGATGAACTACTTCATACTGTAAGCCCATTTCTGTCAAGAAGGCAGAATGTATAAGACACGTGTCCCTTTCCTGCTTAGTTTTTTCCTTTCTCTTTCTTGAAAGTAAAAAATGCATGCAGGAAAGTACACAAAGTGTAAGTCTGTAACTAGGTGATTTACAGCAAAGTGAATCCAACTATGTATTCACCAACCAGGTCAAGAAATATGTCTAAGAAGATCCCCTCTTGCTCTTTTGCTAATCACTGCACCTTTCATCTTTCCTTCAAACGTTACTGCCAAGTACAAATGTTTTCACAAAGTCACTTTTTAGGGAAATCATGAGGTTTTTAATGAATTCATGTATGTGGCATCAAAACGTGTTGCAAGTACATGGGAGTAAATATGAACAAGATGGGTCATGTGTTAATAATTACTCAAGCTGAGTTATGAGCATATGGAGATCCATTACATCATTCACTGTACTTTTGAATATGTTTGGAAATTCCCATGATTATAGTTAGGAAAATATCAAAAATATAAAATATAGCAATTTTATTGCTTATCTTCAGCGTACATCAGTAACACCACCATTCAGTGTGAAGTATAGCCTATCACTACTCTACAGCTCTCTAATTTGCTCATCTCAAAATACCTAACTATGGAGGGGCAAGGGTACAGCTCAGTGGTAGAGCTCATGCAGAGCACACACCAGGTCCTGGGTTCAATCCCCAGTGCCTTCATTAAATAAATAAATAATAAATAAAATTAATAAATGAATCTAATTACCTTTCCCCTCAAAAAAATTAAAGAAAAAAAAAAACTAACTAATAGATCTTCATCCAGTTTGGGCTGGGTGCTCATCTCATAGTCCCTGGATGTCCTGGAGAACAATGGAGTGCAACTCCAGAGCTGTGAATTGGTCATGCAAATATCAAACTAGTGCTGCACCACCATCTAGAGGTCAATATGGTAACTGCGGAAGTCCTAACTTTAATGAGCCTCTCACATAGAAGCCTTCAGATCTGAATATACATAGCTGTTTATGTGACTGTGGGGAAGATAATCTGTTTACTATTATTTTTCCTCCAGTTGAGTTTCCATAAGGAGATCATAGTACAAATCAGGAACCACCTGTATTTATAGATGGCATGGGGAAGGATAAATCATACAGTCATGTATCAGCAGCACAACAACATGTTTCTACCAAAGATGAGCCTCCCACTTGTCAGACAAACCACCTACAGAAGGACCACAGCAGTGTCAATGTTTTTTTAGCACATTCTTGATAATGAAATTCATGCTGAACTCAACATGAATAGCTTTTCTTTCCTCTTGGCAGTCAACAGCCTACACCAGCCTGTGCTTGACTGTTTATTTTTTTCTCTGGCTAGGCATGACTATGGGAATACAGTAGAGGATATTCTTGGGATTTATGAGACTCTTAATGTATTTTACTCCCATTGTTTTGCTGGCTACAAATAACATCCTTTTTCATGCAAAAGGGAGAAGTCAAATCATTCCCATAAGTGTGTGTGTGAGACAATATGTCATACTAGTATTTACTGTAATTAATATACATATATTGCTAATTTATTATTATTTAATTATGTCCAAAATTATGAAATACATTATTAATGTAAAATTACTGGTTAAGCCCACTTATTTGTTTTCACTGTTTTATTCAGTAAATTTTACTGAGCAACTCCTATATACCAAACACTGAGAGATTTTCTTACCTGCTAGAAGGCCATAATATAGAGTGACTCATAAAAAATACATTCAGAGTACAACAGGAAATCAGAGTGATAACATTTATTTTTCCCTATAGGGGAGGTAAGAAAATGCTTCATGTGTAAGGCATCGTCTTGAAAGAAAAATGAAAATTGTCAAGCTAAAACGTAGGCAAGGACATTCTGGACAGAACAAAAAAGAATGTATTAAGAAGATTTTAAAGGCATTGTTTGCTTAAGTAAGAAGCTTATGTAGCTACTTGGAAAAGAAATAGCTGAGACTGTGTCTTGAAACATAGTCTGGGGTTAAATTAGAAATGTCTTTGTACACCTCACTAAGCAGTTTGGGCTTACATTTCTAAGCAGAGAGTGGACAGCAAAGGTCTTTAACAAGTTGCAAGTGTCTGTATATGCTTTAGAAAAGCAAGTCTGATGAGAGTATCAAAGAGTAACTTAAGAAGTAAAAACCATGAGAAGCTTGGAGGGTGCTACAATAATCTAAAGGAGACATCATGAAAACATTAGCTGATGGCGTATGCCAAGGTGCCATTAATATTAGTTGGTGTAAAATCAAATATAATGTGGGGGAAAAAAGAGAGGATTGCTGAGAATGTCTTTGAGGTTCCTAGTTATATTAACGAGCAGATGGTATCATCATTATCCAACACAAGACTTTAGGGGAAGGAACATTTTTGTGCAAGAATTAGACATGTTTGCTTTCCATTACCATTGTACAAAGGAGGGTGGGGATGTCTGATGGACAACTGGAAATATATTTATGAATTTTCAGGCAGCTACCAAATAATATATGTATCACCGGGTGATAGAGGTAGTAGATTAGTTCATTGTAGCAGAGAATGCTCAGTGCCGAGTACTGTGAAGTGAGGACACGCCAGTTGGAGAAGAAAGCCAGCCCTCCTTTGTTCCCACCGTGCCCCACTTCCCTGGAACTCTTAAAGCCCTGATCATTCATTATAGCTTGAGTATGTATTTGCTACTGTTCTGTTTGTGACACTCTAAGTTGCTACAAGGAGTCTGATTCTTAAGTTAATCGAAAATATAGTTGGATATAATATTACAAGTCTTTGGAAATGTCAAGTATGTATTTTCCTTAGAAATTCATAGAGGGAGGCAGCAAGGCACAGTAGTTAGATTCTGAAGCCAGACCGCCTGGTTTCAAATCCTAGCAAATAGATACGAGACCTTAAGTGATGTATTTCACCTCACTGTGCCTTCTTTGTATCACCTGTAAAACACAGAGATAATAATAGTACTTATTTGGGGGGATGTTATACATATTAAACAGGTTAATATTCATGTAAAACTTAGAATAGTATCTGGAACAAATAAAATGAAATAAGAGTGTTCGCTAAATAAACACTGATTACTTTATCTGATAGTTTTCTGTGGCATCGGTTTACATGTACAAAATGAAGAGAATCAAGCCTGACCCTTTCATTGCAAATATATAAAGGATTACTTTTTTATTAGTTTATTTTGACAATTGTTATCTATCTAAATCCTGGAATGATGAATCAATTCAAAAAATGGTGATGTGGATGTTTCTGCATTTTTCTATTCTAATCTTAACTGTAAGATAGCTTGCCTTTTCAAATTGTTAAATATGTGTTTATTTGTGTTTAATCCATAGGAAAGGTCATAGGAAAAACACTGACAGTTGGAGATATCCAAACAAAGCATCACATTATGTCCCCAGTAAAGAATTTTAACATACCATGTGACAATCATTCCAGTAGCAGTGAGAAATGTCACTTTTCAGTTTGTCCTAAAATAATGGCAACAGTGTAAATGAGAAGGAGAGTGTGTGAAAAAAATAGAATCATGATGTACATAATGTTTAAAATCTCTGTTACTTGTTATGACTTTTAAGTCACTTTAGTTACTGAAATTTGAAAGTCACACCTATCAGATGCTTATAGGACCTTGAGACTCAAACAGCAGTCCTTAGACCCTTACTTAGCCTTGACTTCACCTGGGAACTTGTTAGAAATGCAGAATCTCATGCTTCATCCAGACCTTCTGAATCAGTCTACATTTTAACAAGACTCCCAAGTGATTTTATAAATGTTAAAATTCAAGAGTAACTGAGTAAGGACACCTGGAACTCAGTAATAGATGGAATTAATGGAGAGTAAAAACAAAATGAACAACCCTCTCTCTAGCTCCACTTTACTGAATTTCTGAAATAAACCTACTTGATAGGTATAAAAATTACACTTACTTTTATTCTGCAAATATTCATTAACAGCTTATTCTGTACTAGTCACTGCTCTGGATTCTAAAGATAGTGATGAACAAAATAGACAAATTTCTTTATACTTGAAGTGTTAATATTCGAACGTGTTCCAAGAGAGCTAGAGGAAATTCTTATTTAAGAGCAAGATTTTAAAGAAGTAGGCTTTTCTAGACATGTGGAATTTTCCCTAAAAACCTTTTACATATTCTGTTGTTGTATGGCATTGCTCAGATTCAGTCGCTTCTTCATTATTCAGATTCTGGGGCCAGATTGCCTAGGCTCAAATCCTGGCTCCCTGACTTAAGACAAAACACTTAACCTTTCTGTTTCTCTGTTCCTTAGTTTTCTCATTTGAAAAATAGAGGCCATACTAGTGTCTACATCAGGATACTGTTGTATCAGTGGGGTTAATATACACACAGTACTCAGGGCTGTGCCTGGCATTTGGTATGCAATATGTGAGTATCAGAGACTTACTGTTTGCTGGTTGTTGTTAGTGAAAAATTATTACTGGTACTTTTCTTTCTTGAATATGTATTTTGAAGAATTAGTTCAAGTTTTGGAATAGATAAAAAGTCTGTGGTAAAACCAGCCACTAGTGGGGGAAGTGGGGGAAGAGTAGGGCAAAATGAGTGAAAGGGGTTAAAAGGTACAAACTTTTAGCTATAAAATAAATCATGGGGATGCAATATACAGCACGGTGATTGTGGTTAATAATACTGTATTGTTCATTTGAAATTTGCTAAGGGAGTATATCTTAAAAGTCCTTATCACAAGAAAAAAATTCATTGCAACTACTTTATGTAAGGTGGCAATTGGTAACTAGATTTATTGTGGTGATCATTTTGCAATGTATACAAATATCAAATCATCATGTTGTACACCTGAAACTAATATAATGTTGTCTGTCAACTATACCTCAAATAAAAAAAGAAAAGCCATCCACCAATGGATTTTGAAACATCTGTACTAATTTAAATGTTATAAACGCTGACTAGATGTTGATAGAGAAGACCAGCTTCTATAGATTCTATCCTGGACCAAAAACCTGGACAAGGAGATGCTTATTTTTAACCCCTTATTTGTTTCTTGCATTTTGCACAATCAGAGATTATTAGATTTTTGTGCTCTGCACAGAGGAAGTGTGTGTGCTCATTTAATTTACTTAGAGTCGTTCTCACATATCCAAGCTTTTGGTCTTTAATCTCAGTTCCTGTCTTGGTAAAGTTTGTTGGTAAATGAGCAGGAAGATAATTCTTCTTACTTTGGTTTCGTTTCTCAACTTTTCATGTGTTTTAGTGAAATCTCTCCGAGTGCTGACTTGTTCCTTTTAAATAGTATAATAATATTTAAAATCTCGAGAAACCAGTGAAGCCACCTAACCAATCACACAGTAATTCTATTCATAGGACTTTTTTTTTTCTTTTTGTACAAGTGGAAATAGGATTTCTAAAAATTAATTCACATTGCTTACTAATTCTTCACCCATTTGGAATATTTATTTCTGAAGTACCTTTTGCTTAAAAACAGGAACTTAAAGAATAATATAAACCAGGTGTGTTGTCTGTACAGTTTTATACAAGTTCACTGTGGTCAAGTCTTGGCCAGCATGTCCTGCCCTACTCCTACATGGGTACATCATTTTGTATCTCACCCCCATGCCTTTCCCTACACCAGTAGTTCTCAAACGTGTGGCTGGGAGATGAAACCCTTTCAGAGGAGCTGCAAGGTCAAACCATCTTTGTAACGTTAGGGAATTACTTGCCTTTTTCACTCTCATTCTCTTATGAGTGTACAGTGAAGTTTTCAAGAGGTTACATGACATGTGATTTTAGCAATAGATTGAAAGCAGATCTGAGAATTCACCTACCATTAAGGCAGACACTTAGAGACATTTATAAAAATGCAAAATAATGCCACTCTTCTTACTTTTTTGTCTTAGAAAAGCATGTTTCAGTGGAAAGTATGTTTTATGTTAGCATTTAATGAGATTATTATAATCAGTTAATATAAGTAAATGTTCCCAATGCTTTTGATTTTAGTTTATAGTACAGTAAATATCACTAGATAAAAACTATGTAAATGAAAGATTTGGGGGATCTTAAATAATTTTTAAGAGTGGAAAGGGGTTCTAAAACTAAACAGTTTGAAAATTTCTGGTCTACATTATTTTCTTGGCATGGCTACGGCAAGGAACATGGGGACGCTTGCCATGTAGTCATATATGTAGTCATACTCTGACAGGTTTATACCCTTCCCAGTCAATGCTTTGTCTGTGCAGAGTGGAAGGAAAGAAGAGCGGTAGAGTGAGCCAAAGAAAATGTGAGGTGCTCGGTAGAGAAAAGTCTCCTTTTGAGATTCTTAAGTGCTATAGTATGGCGCACAATGACATGACATTATTTTCTTATTTAGATAAGAATAAGTAGAATAACGACTAAAACTGACTGTTATTGTGACTGATTATGCGAAGGACTTGAAGGCACCTCTTTGGATTTTAATGAGTTCAAGCCCTTTGCATTTTATAGGCAAGGACACTGAAGCCATTTTTGATCTTAGGTCTTGCTCTGAGTCACTGTAACTAAATTAAGACTCAGAACTCAAGTTTCCAGCATTTAGTTTTATTATACTACCATGTATCTCACAAAAGTAAATATCCATGTTTTCTTTTAGGATAATTATGACTATAGTTATTTAGAACTAGATCATAATACTACATCTCTGAACAAAAGCCTAGTCTATGAACTAATAAACTGGAAAGGGATATTGAGAAGATGTAAATGAATGGTAGATATTTGTCAGCAGATTAGGTGTAGAGAGAGGTTCCACCTGCAACTTTCAAAACAGCATATGCAGCTCTCCGTGTAATTTTGACAAATTATTCCAATAGCCTGTAATACTCTTCATTTGGAGATTAAAAGGGGCTTATAATTATGTCTCAACTTTTAAAACCATATCATTATCCATTCAGTTAATAGAGTGCATTGATAAAAATCACAGTATCCCCTGGTGTACACTAAAATTGTTAAGTAGAATAATTTATGCAAATTACTTATAGAGTTAATATATGTTAAATATGTTTAATTACACTGCAGAACTTAGTTCGCTGCAGCACACACAATTATTTTTAATTATAAAAACAGATATTTTGGAGATTTATGTTTAACCAGTTACACTGCTAGTTAATATGTTTTTCTTCCTTGCTTTCAGTAATAAATTTAAGAAAACAGATTAATAATTTGTGCCAGAATCTTACTGCTACTGAAAAGCTTATGTGTATTTTAATGTTTGCATTCTCCAAGATTTAAAAGCTACCAAATATGTTCTGGGCCTTATTTACAATGCATAGTTATTACCAAGAGATGGTAAGGAAATTAATGGAAGAAACAGCTTAAAGACATAATAATATTTCCCTCTGGGGAGCAAAACTGGGGCAATAAAGCGGAAGGCGGCAACTTTTGCTTTTCTTATAATCTTTTTATTACTTAATTTTTAATCATATATGTATTACTTTGATTAAAAAATTAAATATAAGAAAATGTGCATACACCATTTTATAAAACAATGTTTACCCATCACTCTCTGGCACTACATATTTCTTTTATTTTGATTTATGTAGGAAAGCATGACTGAACAATGAATGCTCAAATGTTAAAGACAGATTTAATGATATAAACTTGAGAATTTTCAAATTTTAGAAAAAAATACCGTTTCCCTTCATTTTTTCACATCACAGTATTAGGTACTAGATATATAATATATGTACACATATGAGCTACAAATTCACCTATTATTATTGAATTATATATTTCTATAATAATAAGGCAATGATGTGATTTTCCATTGCAGAATATTAGTTTCAAGTGACCTATGCATCAGCCTACTATATACCAACCCACAATCCTAGAAGTTATAAATTTTAATATAGTACTTATACAGAAAGCATTATACTATATCATAGGAAAATGCATTACCTATTGAAGCTCAATATATATTTCTCTGATGTCTATTTACCATTTGTATGTCTTCATTGGAGAAATGTTCGTTTAGGTTTTCTGCCCATTTTTGATTGGGTTACAATTTTTTTTTCCTTTTTCTGTCTGAGTTGTATGAGCTAGTTGCATATTATGGAAATTAAGCCCTTGTCAATTGCATCGTTCGCAAATATTTTTTTCCTATTCTGTAGGCTATCTTTTTGTTTCATTTGTAGTTTCCTTTGCTGTGCAAAAGCTTATAAGTTTAGTTAGTCCCCATTTGTTTCTCATACGCATCAGAATGGCCATTGTGAAAAAGTTCACAAAAAATAAATACTGGAGAGGGTGTGGAGAAAAGGGAACTCTCCCATTGGTGAGAATGTAGTTTAATGCAGCCATTATGGAAAACAGTATGGAGGTTCCTTAAAAAAAAAAAACAAAACTAAAAAAAAAACTGAAAATAAAGTTGTCATATGATCCAACAATCTTACTTCTGGGCATATAACTAGAGGAGACTCTTATTTGAAAAGATACATGCACCCCAGTGGTCATAGCAGTACTATTTACAATAGCCAAGACAAGGAAGCAACCTAAATGTCCATCAACAGATGATTAGAGAAAGAAGTTGTGGTATATATAAACAATGGAATACTATTCAGCCATAAAAAGAATAAAATAATGCCATTTGCAGCAACGTGGATGGACCTAGAAATTGTCATTCTAAGTGAAGTAGGTCAAAAAGAGAAAGAAAAATACCATATGATATCACTTATATGTGGAACCTGGAAAAATGGCACAAACAAACTTATTTACAATACAGATATAGAAGACAAACTTATGGTTACCAAGAAGGAAAGGAGGTTGAGGGATAAATTGGGAGTTTGGGTTTTGCAGATATTAACAAATATATATAAAATAGATAAACATCAAGGTCCTACTGTATAGTACAGAGAACTATATTCAATATCATGTAATAGCCTATAATGAAAAAGAGTATTCAAATGAATATATATATGTATAACTGAATCACTGTGCTGTATGTCAGAAATTAACACAACATTGTAAAACCAACTATACTTCAGTTATATATGTGTGTGTGTGTGTGTGTGTGTGTGTGTGTGTGTGTGTGTGTGTGTATACATAAAACCTTTGTGGACTACTTTATTTAGTGATTTTATACTATTAAATAAATAATTATATTGAACATAGAATGCACTTAAGAATGTTTGTACAGAGAGTATACTTTTCTTACAACAGTATATACTGTACCAGTGGTGGAATATAATAAATTAAATATAAGATATTTTTACAATTTATATATTATGATATTAAATATTTTCAGATAGATTGCTCTATTGAACATGATGCTAATATACACAGGTCTTTCAAAATTAACCCATAGACTGCAGCGCTTAACTGTATACATAAAAGAGTGCCAAGCTAACGTTAATGTGTATACTCTACTATATTTAATTAGATGTTAAAATACTTAAAAGATTGCTTCAGTGATCAATGAAATTATAATATCCTACAGGGAAGCTGTAAAAATAAATATTAAAGCTAGCACATTATTTATTTGCTGTGTTTATTCCCAAACAGGTTTACCATGAGTCTTATTTATTCTACTTTGCATGATTAAAGGTAGCAGATTTTTCTGTTTGAAGAATTTCTGGACAAAAATATGATCTTTTAATGAAGACAAACCTCTGTTAAATTATTATGTGTAATTTCATTATCTCACCATTCTCTTTTGCCCTCTTCCCTATAATTTGCTTTCTTGAATGTTACACATTAGCCTTCTAATAAGGTTTTTCTCATCCATCCAAATCTTGAGCACTGTAGCTGGGGCTTTTGGCTATAGATCTATCTGGAAATAGATCTTTATTGTTACTGTGTTGATAGTTTTTAGATGGAAAGAAATACTTTTTAAATTCTACACAATTACCTTTCTTTTTTTATTACAATTAAGCACTAAATACTAACTTCTGATTAATGGAAAAGTCCATTGTGATCTCACAGCCCTCTGCTAGATTACAAGTTACTTTAATGTCAGAGTACTTTCTTTTGATCTTTGTATACCCTTAGTGTGTGGGTTGTGATTTGTGAATAATGGGTATCTTTTAATTATCTGTAAACAATCACCTCTTTCCTCCTGTCACAAAATGATGTAATAATGCTGTGTTAATATTATCCAATGTGTTTGCAGCACTTACAATGTGCCAAGCTTGTTTTAAGCACTTTGCATATATATTAGCTGATTTAATTTTAACGACAACTCTGTGATGTAGATATTAATCTTATCCCAGTTTACAGGAACTGAGCAAAGAGGTTAAATCATTTCCTCAGGGTCATACAGCAAGCAAGAACAAGGTTTTGAAATCAGGCCATTAGACACTAGAATTCATTCTATACAGTACTGCCAATTTTCATTAAGGAATGAATCCTCCTGGAAATAACTTACTTCTAGTAGAGAGTTCTCAGAAATTAAGTTTTATGATGGTTAAACTAAATCAAACACACGAAAATCAAATATACATGTCTTCTTACTCAAAAGTGGCTGGTGTACAGTGCAGGAATACATAAGATAATCCACTAGAGGTTGGTAGAAAAATATTAATTTTCTGTTTCTATTATATTTGTTAGCTCTTTCTTTCTTAATCTTGGAGGTTTTTTTTTTTTTGACTATGTCAACTATTATAGTATAGTAGTGTATTTTATGATTTATGAATAAGTGATATACAAGTGCTGGTGGTGCTTGTCTATTTTAAAACATTTTTATGAGTATATGAGCTATAAAGTTTGGACATAATAAACTTATAGAAACTACCCAGAACTTAAGTAAAAATAAGATTTAGGGTAATAACGCATATAGCAATCTGTGCTAGAATACGTTAGTTTTATATTTTATTCCTGAGCCTGCTTTCCTCATCTATATGATGGCAATATTAAGTACCTTTATAGTTTTATTACTAGGACTAAATAGATAAAACGTGTATGAATTTGTTAAAAGCGTAAGTCTCTACAGAACTGCTAATTACTCAAGTGTGACTCACTGACACTCTGAAATGGCATTTTGAGTATATGGGGCAAGCCCATGTGAGAAATTTTTGTGCGGGGAATCTTCTGGGCCCCTTTATGGTTAAACCGTCTAGTTGATGTCCATGGCTGGCATAAAACAGACGACTCCTAGGGGGCAAATAATCTCCTAGAGGCACTGTCTCTGCCACTTTATTTCCTGCTGCTGTTATTTCTGAAGTGCATTAATAGGCTTTTAGGAAGCCACACTAGCCTCTGGCCAGGCAGACCTGAGTTTGGTTCAAACAGATACATTTTAAAAAATCTGAAAAGGAATAAGGCAGTTTTCACTTTCCTCTAAAGGTCCCCCATTTTAAATAAAAAAGAGAAATCAAGTGAGTTAATAGCTTGAGTTGTGAATATATTCAGTTAATAGACAATTAATATTTTTCCTGAAAGTATCAATGTCATTCCCAGTACACACATCTCAACGTATCTTCTAATACCACTGTAGATTTTAATTTAGTAAACACGATTAGTGGATTTCTGCTGGCAATGTTGATGTATATTTTAGTATATCAAGTCTGCATATTAGTTAAAATAGGCATATCATACAATTTCTTCTCATTTCTATATCTTCCATATTTAAAGTACAGAAATACAGAAACATTACCCAAAGAGTGATCCATAGAATACCAGTCAGTAAGCTTTCTATTATTAACAAAATATTCCATGATAGAATATGTCTACAAAATAATGCAGTTCACGTAACACATTATTGAACCTGAGAAGTCTCAGTACTTTGGATATTTCCCAAATCTATTTGATCAAGAAAAATTTTAACTCTTGTTTGTTTGCTAATATCACAATAACAAAATTTTATAAAGCAAGATGGAAAAAACCAAGATACAGATGTCTCAGTTATAAACTTTTCAATCATTCAAATCACATGATTAGAAAATTCCTTAATAGAAATGGAAATCTTGCTGATTTTTTTTTTTTTTTTGCCAAAAGAACTTACCTGTTTTACCAGGAGAACATTTACCACAATATGTGTATAATGATGTACAAGCCTAAGAAGACTGCTTTAGGATTATTTAACTAAGAGAAACAATATATTTATAAGCCTTCTATGAGAAAATGTGCATCTATTTAGTGAAAAAAAAATATTTGCAAATTGATCTTACCATGCCCTGTCAATTAACAATTAAATATATGTTAAGGTCAGAGAAAAGTACCATGACCACATTCAAAATTGATGGATGACATGTACTATACACACCAAGCACACACAGCACACACTCTTCCCACATCCTCTCTTCCCTCTACCAGAATTATTCGATGTATTTCCCACCCCATGGTAAAAAATGACATGAAGATGGAGCTAAGACATAAGAGAGGGCATGATATCATACTAGCTGTTGCCTCATATTTCACAGTTTTTGTATGATCCCTTACAACAATGTGACAGACAAGGTATTTCAAACCACCCTCTCAATACAAACAACTTCTTGTTGGGATACCAAACGACTTTTGAATGAAATACAATAAATATTCTTGTGCACTGGTAGCTAAGAGTCAAAGAATTTAAGGAAAATCTTAGACAAAATCCTAAAAGGAAGTAAGAATCTGGTATGGCTACTCTGTGCACATTTGTCAGCACCAGAACCCCAGAGACTTGGGTTGTAGGGGTTATAAAGAGGGCAAAGGACAGCATCTGTGGCATTTGGGGAATTCTACCCTAAACTAGATTGACTTTCGTGTGTATCATACAAAAATGTATATATATTTACATTAGCATTTGATTAGTCAAAAATTTGACACATTCTACATGTCTATCAACTTAATTATCTATTAAAACATACATATTATATTCATATATATATACACACACACACACATATCATTGGATGAATTCCATAAACTTAAGGCTGAGCAAATGCAAAAGTGTTCATAAAGGATTGTACTATTTGTATATATACAAATATAGTATTAAGACAGGTAACCTGTAGTATTTACTGTTTAGAGGTATGTATAGGAGGAAGAACATGGGGTTATGATTACTAATTAGGTGGCTAATAACCTGAGAGGGTGAGAGGATGATATATTTTGGAAACACAACTCAGTTTTCAGTTTTATTGATAAGGTTCAATTTTTTAAGCTGGATTTTAAGGGCACAGAAGTTCACTTTCTCATTCTTTAAGTCTTTCTCATGTTTTAAATATTTAATAACAAGCAAATAAATTATTCAGTTCATCCCTGAGAAAATCTTGGAAGATTTCTAATAGTCTATTTAATTTTAATAGTCATCATTTGTGTTTTGGAGTTCACTTTCCAATATGATATGGAAAAAAATGAACAGATTAGGTTTTCTAACAAACAATTAAAATTTCCTTTTTTTGGACATGGGTTTAAATAAATGAGTATTTGATAGTGATATTTTGACATAAAGTTGTCACAAACTCTAATTTTAAAGAACTTCTCCTTCCCATTTGTGAGAGGTAAAGGAAAATCTTGATTTTTAAAGAGCATAAGGTTATTTTGACTCTCCAGTCTTGAGAAGCACCTTATTGGTGACTTTAGAATGCTTCTTCTGACAGTGGTCATTCATGCCTATGCTCTGCAAACCCTCGATTCTCCAATATTGACATTGAAGGGAGAGGCGAGAGGTTGTCATAGTGTTGAAAATAGAAGATTGTAGAATTAAATAGTGCTTATTACCATGATGCAAACTGTTTGTCCATTAACATTGATGACTGAGAAATACTGTTAGGAAGTAGAGAAAAGAAGCTTTGGAATGGACTAATGCCTGGGAGGGAAAAGCATTAGGTTTTGCCGTTAGTGGTTCCATCAGCGTCATCAGGCCATTACTGCAAGTTTTTTCCACAGAAACTGTTTCTGGTGCAAACTTTAGAACTACCTCAACAACATTAACATGGCCACCACTCAACGTCCCAAAACCCTGATTATAAAGGAGAGATTTTTAAAGAAGTTTTTTAAAGGGAAGAATTTCAAATATGTAACTGTAGTATGGCTCAGAATATTGGAAATTATTATTTCAAAGATCATTATTTTATTTTGGATTCAGGCAAACTAGCTGATAAATTGGATGAAAATGGGGTTTTCTTGTAATTTTAAGGATCTTATTAAAGGAAAATTACCCTATCTCACATACACACTCTGTATGGCTTATAAACTTTAAGATGATTTTACTCAACTATATACTCTGTTGAATATGTTAATCTTTTTCATGATGCAAAGCCTCCTAAAGATATCGAAGCATTTAAGGATCCATATTATAGATGTTTTATAAGAGAGGCAGAAAAAATGAAAGCTAACATAGATTTCTCTGGATAAAATTCCACAAGAAATAGGTTATATCCTATTTTGTAAACTCTGTACTTAAGTCACTTTGATAACATATTAAATATAAATACAGTGAATAGAGTAATAGAAAAAGGACAGTATCATTACTATATAATCAAATACTAATAGATTGTTGGAAAGGCTTTATATCCAACACCTCAAAATGCTTGAACAAGCAATATATTCAATTACACATGCTCTTGGAAATATAGCTCCACATACTCATACACATATAGCTATTACTACTTGTGATCCATATTTCATTACTTTAACCTTACATGTAAGACAATTGTCTGTTTTATATTCAGGACCTCAACTGCTCTGTCTACAGAGGTGATGTAAAATTTCTACTTGAATAGCAATAAATCATGTTAATTCAGCCCTAGTCAAATGAAATGTGGTGGAGAGGATGGAAAAGGAATAGGAATGAGAATGGACTAAACAAACTATCGAGTGTAAGAATCTGCCCAATTAAAGAGATGCGCTAATACCAGGTTAAGTACTTCCAGCTATGAAACAAGAACTCAGATCAGCAGGAGTGTTTGTATAATTGTAATAATCTACTGATAGTAAAACAGGATAAAGTAATTTTGCATGTTTTGATTTTAATACAGTGTTTTCTTACCAATTCAGCGAACACAACTCAATTAGTTTCAAAAATGAGGTGAAAATGGACCACCTGCCAAAGGTTAATGAGATAAAAACAGGTTGCATTGAAACAACAAGCAGAGCCCACAGATTGATTTAATAAGAAGCCACGTTATTCGGCCCTCTTTCCACCACATTCTGTTCTCAAAATGAGACTTAATGAAATTGGTTTCACCTATCAATGCCTGAGAAATTAATATGCATACCTAATATTGACTAAAAATTCAATATCTCTCGTAAGCTATGTTTGCCCATCTATGCAGGTCTGTGTTTTCGACCCATCTACCTTCACTATTAAAGTACCATCTGGGAAATGAACACGTCTATTGTTTTGTATGTCTCTTTGCGTTTTCCTAGGTCCCTAAATTTTTATTACTCAAAAGGCTTAAGAAACTAGCAAAGGGGAGAATATGAAGCTTTTTTTTTTTCTTGTGCAAATATAAAATGGAATTTTAGGAATCCTCACTTGTCAAAAAAATTAAAATTCAGACATCCAGAAGATGCTCTCCCCTGATTGCCCAGTATTATTTCCTGTATAAATGGTGGTTTTTCATCCAAACTTCTGTGCAGTTAAAGGCTAGAAGTTCCAGCTATGATTGAATCCAGCATGGCTATTTAGCACCCTGTAATAACTTCATGACTTTAACACAGTATCCTTTCTTAGGGATAAATAAGAAGTTCTATTTGAACAAATCCATTTCTCCTTTAGAGAGGGTTTATGTGTGATTCTCAATCTCCATCAAAGTGTAATTGGGCACTGAAAGAAACAGATTGGTTATTGTGGACCATATGATAGGCAAGGCAGAGAGCCAGGGAAGGACATGATTCATTGATTTTAATCATGTTCAGATGAGCCACTTCAGAGACTATCATGTAAAATAAATATCACCTAAAATAAAGGCATACAAAATAAAAGTAGTGATTTAGATTACAGAATTGTTTAGACTGCCTACTTCCAAGATAAACTGACTTGGTTTTTGGAGACCTAAAACAAATAGACTGCCAGATATTTCTACAGCAAAAGAGGGTATATTCAGTATCAGTAGAGAATCGCAGTTTGGGGTCTGCAACCATGAGGAAGCACATGCAAGTGCCCTGACAACAAGGGAAGGAGAATGCTTTCATAGAGAGGAAAAGGCAGCTGGGACAGCTAGAGTAAACAAAGGACCCATGGCTTTTCATTGGCTGAGACCTTGCCAGCACAGAAGAGGGGTCTTTCTTCTTGTTAGGTTCTGCTTTCATCAGTGTGACAGCTCCTCAGGCTGGTTTTGTTCTCCTGGTATATTATACAGTGTTTTTCATTTCTTAGACTTTCTGCATCAGGTAATTGATTGATTCATTCATAATACATTTAGATATGAATTGAGTCTTCACAGTGAACCCAGTATTATATTAAATCCTTGGACTAACAAGGCCAATAGACATATATTTTGCTTTCAAGGAGCACAAGTTTTTGTTTCGGGTGACATTAACTAAGAGCTAGGGAATGGATTTTGCCTCTAATTTATCTTTTCATATTTTATCAAGTACTTCTAATTTTTAGATGGAAACATTTATGTCAGCATTTTGATCTTAGGATCCTAATTTGTTCTTTAAAAAGCTATCAGTGTTTTAGATATGATTGCTTAAACTTAATGTGGTTTTGTTCTGTCATATATAAAAGCTGTTAAAAGATTACTCAGAATTATCAAAATATATTTTCATGTGTAAAGTTAGAAATATATTGTGATCATTTCTCATTATAAAATTTTTGATTAGTTTCTTTATCCATCAAATAATCATTGAGTACTTTCTATGAATCAGAAACTCTGGTGGATGATTCAAATTCATTAGTGTACAAAAAAGATTAGTCTTTTTGACTTTGGCCTACACAAAGCTTGCTTTCTAAAAGATGTAGGGAAATGGAAGCAGGGCTCAGAAACAGAGAATTACATAATTGTAGTTTAATAAGTGTGATTGGGTTTTATAATCCAAAAATTGCTTAAATTACCTCAACGTTAGTGTACGAATGTCCCATATTCATTAGATAATTATGCAGTAATATATTGGAATTTATTGCATACAAAATACCATATTGAATAGAAAGATTAAGAATAAACAAAATTATACTTCAGGAAAGCATACTTCTTTATTTGGAAAATAAAAATTTGGGCACTCTTCTTAAGGAATTATTCAAATAATTTGTCATCAAAGATACCTATCCTGAGGTTTTCTAACCTATAAATTAATTGCTTACATGCATTTTTCTATTGCCACAAAGATTCAATAACATCTTCTTTGCCATACTGATGCCTATGTCATTTCTTAATTCATCCATATTTTTATCTTAAATGTATTATGAAAAATGCCAGCAGCAGTACTGAAATTTTTAGAGCTGTTTGAGTTCTTATTTACAAACATATTAAACATCTTTTATATTCTACTTGATTAAAAATGAGAACTATGTTCTTGAATAAACAAAGTAAACAAGTAAAGAGGATGTGTCATCTGTAAGTGACACTGAGCAAAGTCTCGGGCACGCTCATGATGTGGATAGAAGTCAATATGATCTGATGGTCTCCCAATGAAATGCATGTGAAGTCCATTCTAATTAGCCTATAAATCAGACCGATACTTGAGTTTATTTGGGCCAGACAGACTACCTACTGTCAAGCAATCAAGCACTATCCCTTTAATTGCAATTTATTCCGACAACCACAATGTATTGATCCTAGCATCCACTTATGCCACAGCAGTATCATTATTTGACTTTATTTTAACAGCTTCAAAAGGTTAGAAAGTTAGAAACTGCTGTGAAAGATACCATTAAAAAGCTGAGTTGCTAACATTGCTTCACACTCTATGCTGAGCAATACAAACTATACGTACAGGATCATATAAAAAGAGAAGGTAGAGGGACTAATATTTATTAGGCACCTAATGAGGGCGAGTGCTTTCTTATATTGAATGGTGCTTAATAATCATAAAAAAACACACAAAAGCAAGGAGGATCAATATCGTTATTGGCATTTTACAGATAAGCTGCAGCTTAGAGATGTTAAGTTAATTTCCCAGATCTGTAATTTTAAAATGTTAAAAATCATCTCTCTTATTCTAAATTTTTTGCACAATTTCATGCAAGATTTTTGCACACTGACTGTTTTGTGATATTGTGGTCATCTTGACACACTTCAAGTGTGAAGACAGCTCATGCACATGAGTTTCATGTCCAATATGGTTTTTAAAACATGAAACATCAATATATGATTACTCTTATTTGTTAGATGTATTGCCTTTTATAAACCAAATTTTGTTGTTTTCTGTATTAAGCATTGGAGCTGTGGAATTTTATTTTGGAATTCTCAGCTAATTAGGTAGTGTTTGCAGTGGGCTCAGTAAGAAAACTTTTTGAGTTTCAAAGAATCTTTAAGAAAAATTTGGTGAATATGAACAGTAGCTTAAAGTGTGGCCTTTCATTTATTTTTCCCCAGTTTGAAAAGAATACCTGACTTAATTCAATTTTGATAATTAAAAATTGCATATATTTCAGATGTTCAAAGTGGTGATTTGGTATATGTATACCCTGAAATATTCTCCATAATCAAGCTAACTAACATATTCATTACTTCATATAGTTAGCATTTTTTATGGGGCAGGAGTAAGAACACTTAAGATTTACCCTTTTAACAAATTTCACACGTATAATACAATGTTGTTAACTATCACATTGTTGTATCTTAGGTCTCTAGAACTTATTTATATTTCATAACTGAAACTATGTGTCCCTTGACCAATATCTCCCCATGTCGTCCTCCCCGTAGGCCCTGATACCCACGTTCTACTCTCTGATTTTATTAAATTGACATTTTGGATTCCACATATGATTGAGAACATACAGGATGTGTTATTAAGCATCTGCCTCATTTCACTTATAAAGTTTTCAGGTTCATCCATGTTGTCACAAATGGCAGGATTTCCTTCTTTTTTGAAGCTGACTGATATTCCAATTTGTGTGAGTGTGTGTTTGTGTTGTCAAATATCTATCCACCCTTCTGTCAATGAACATTTGGGAGTGTAATTGGTAGAATTATGGAAAACACTATGAGTTTCCTCAAAAAAAATTAAAAATATGATGATCTTTTGATCCAGCAATTCCACTTTCGGAAATCTATTCAAAGGATATGGAATCAGTATTGCAAAGAGATTTCCACATTCCTGTGTTCATTCACAATAGCAAAGATATGGAAACAACCTAAATATCCCTCCATGGGTGAATGGAGAATGCAGGCTTTTTGAGGGGGCCTGCGTGATTTCTTAGTTAGCACAATTCTTCATGAATCCTCTGTAAATCTCTGACGAGATTTAAGCCAGATTTAGTCTGGCCTACAGGAAGGGACCAAAAGGTGGAGGCTCCAGACTTCATCTCTGTGTCACCCAGAGTAGCTCTGCTCTTATGGTTTCATTTTTGCACTTCCATAAAATTTCATTCACAAAATAATAAATAATCCAATAAATTTTAAAATATTAAGTAAATTAAAAGCCATGGATCTAGTCCAATGTCCTCATTTTTGCAGGTGAAGAAATGGAGAATCAAAGAAAGAAAGGACCTGTCTCAAAGTCACAGTGCTAGTAAGTAACATCTGCAAATCTAGGGTCAGATGTGGGAATGCTTGACCTGAGTGCATAATAATGGTTGCTCATTTCAGACACAATGTTGAAAACTGTGTAAAACTCAGTTTCCATCCCTGTCATATGGTGAGAGTCACTAATTGCATGTCACATGTGTTCAGTTCTGCTATGCACTTTGGGAGATGCTTAGAAAGTAAGTTACAGAGCAGTGATTTTAAGAAGAGACAGTGTAGCTCATGAGATGGTGTAGCAAAAGAAAGCTGGCATTCATTTGAGGACTTTCCAAGTCCTAGTTGCTTAATAAGAATCATTCCATTTAATCTTCACAAAAATATCTGTAGGGTTGTACCCCTATTTTAGAAATAAACGAAGGCCCCAAGATGGTTGATAGTTTGTTCAAGTAATGTCAGAGCTAGTTTCGAATCTAAATCTGACTTCACAGATGTCCACTTTCTGTACTATACAGTTCTGTAATTAAATAAAGACAGGGATCAATATGAATAGTACATAATTTCAAGCTACTGTGATATAGCTGTGTGATACAGTGCTAAGAGAAAACTAAGTAGTGAGAGGTCAACTTGAGTTGACATTGTAAAGATTGCCATGTTCTTGCTTAGACTCCGTATTAGCAATTCTTTGAAAGCTTGTTACTATGAAAACATTAAGTATAATAACTCTGTAAATGTAGTGGGAAAATATTGGCAACACATATACATAATGACATTACAGGTAGAGATTGCTATCTTGTCAAGATAAAGTGGAATGAGAATTTCAAAGGAGGCTATACTTCAGCTGTTGGAATATGGATGCATTGTTGAACAAAGTAAATGGCATTTTGAGCTAGATGGGATATAGATATATAAGGATGGATAAAACCTTTTCTTTCAAGAGGAAAGTGTGAGAAGCATGGAGGTGGAAATGAGTAGGGACATTTTGGTCATAGAGGATAGACTAAGTCTTCACATGTGATAAGGAAGAGTAGATTAAGTTCAAAAGGTTGAACTAGGATTCTTTTGTGGAAGTCTTTGAACCTTGATCTAAAAATTTATATTTTACTATATAAACAAAAAATAAGGACATTGAAAGTATGGGTCTTTTGTTATTATTATCCGTTTGTTGTTCTAATCTGCGTAGTGCTGTAATCAGAGCTGTGCCTAGGAAAAATTATGATACCATCATGATAGATGAACTACATAGATGAAAAATCAGAAGTGAGAAGACCAAGTAGCTGGTGTGAAAAAATGAGGGCAAACATTCCTACATACTTTTTATAACTGTTCAAGATAATGACATCTCCCCTTCCCAGTGGCTATAATCGCTCAGATTTGTACAGTAACTTTAAGGAGGACGTATTACTGATCTCATGCACCACGCCTTAGTTCAGTCTTGTCTCAAAGAAACATAAAATTCCATAGGGCCAATATCCTTTTTCCTTCCAATTGTCCTTTTCCTGATAAATATTTGTTGAATGAATAGATACATCCCTTTTCAATCTTCCTTTCCACTTTGAAAATTCCTCTCATGTGAAGGAGAAGACAGATGTTGTGATAGTTTTCTTTTATTATCCTGGAAACGTATCTCTTCCTAGAGAAATCTCTTAGTGAAATCTTTCCTTGTGCTTTGAAGATCCCAGCTTACCTAACATTTGTACTTCAGATGGAGGAAGGGAAAAAGCAAGGGGTACTTGTTTTTCTCAAGAGGAGCATAAACAAATAAGAAGTAGCTGTGCTACCCTAAAGCACTTTGCCCATGTAGCATAGGACCAACCAAAATGAAAAAAGCCTTTATGCAAATTAAGAAATCATCTAGCTTCTTAAAGGTCAACTGCTTGTTTTTAACATCCAAATAGGGAGGAAAGAGCCCTAAAAGCTCTTTGCCCTCATGTTAGATAAACAATACAGGACCATTCCTGCTCTTAATGTGGATTTCATTTTTGACTTCCAGCACTTCTTCATTTTAGAAACCTTCTTGTTCCAGGAATTCTGTGCATCCATTAATGAGACTGAACAATCCCACCCCAATACCCTGCTGCTTCCTAACTGCAATCTCTCAAACAATGTCAACAATTTGCTTTCTTCTTGCTTAGTTGAATTCATCATAGCCATTACATTTTCTTCAGTTTTTTTCTTTTTTTCCTGTCTTGTATTGCATTTTGGACCCGAGGCCCCCTTAAAGAATTCACTTCATTTAATTTATAATCATTTATCTTATAAGGAATATATCTGCCAAATTTGTCCCTTCTATATTGAATCCATGTTCTGCTTTCTTAGAGGAAAAAAGATACATAGATACAGATTTATTTATTTATCTATTCATTTATTCATTCATTCATTTTTCCTCTGCTCCAAACATGGGCTATCCCTCTCAAAGGCAGTAGCTTTGCCATTAGAGATCTTTTTGCCAAACTGATAACGTACTAACATTTCTGAACTTCTAAGAAGGCAGCACTTTGATGTAGGGGCTATTCAAGTAAATTCTATATATGAGATTTGACATTTTGTTTGGCCCGGTATTTGAAATGAAATGCTGAGTCAGAGTTTTGGATGAGAAAGGAAAGTAGCAGTACATCTTTATGTGTAGGTGCAATAAAAGTTGGGATAGGCTGACCTTGTGAGGTTTGGTGTGTGCACTGAATAGCAGTGGCACTGTGTCTGGTACAGAAACATTATTTGTGGAGTGAATATGTACACTTTTGGCTTCTAATTGACAGTCTCAGTTGTCTGTTTGTGAAAGTAGCCTATCAGTTAAAGGTTATGTTACTGGGGAGGAGGGGAATAAAAGTTACCTTGGTTTTTAGTCACCGGAAAAACAATTTCTAACGATAGACGGAAAGCATGATACAAACAGAAGATTCTATTAGTTAAGTAAAAAGGTAGTAAAATATAGTATGCCCCCCGAGAATTGGGGGCAGGCCAACCCAAGGGAGGAAAGATGGTGCCTCTCCTTTGTTTTTCCTGTTCTTATATCCTGATTTAGTGGGTGTTTTCGTGATTAATTATTGACAGCTTCCGTTCTTTGAGTGCTCAGGCACGCCCATCTCTTTTATGCACGTTTTTACCCATGATGCACAGAGAAACCTACCGGAGGGGGCTCAAACTGTAATGTTAATGACATTATGATAAACATTGGGTCAAGTTAAGCCTGGTCCTTCTCTCTATTGCGCAGCCACAGCATTCGAGTCTAGCAGGCTTCTTTGCTGGCCTTCACTTAGAGAAAGTAGAAGTCTTTGGAGCCCCTTATCCTGAGTGCAGGCGTACTGTTACTTTCAGGTTTGCTCCCTCCCCCTTTCTCTCCCCTTGCCTGGTGCTCATTTCTGTTTAACTGCCTAACAGTTACATTGGTATGGATAGAAATCTAGCTTTAGATTTCAAGCAACTGTCTCAAGAATCAGTCCTCTGCTTGCTTAAATGTCATTCGTTAGACAAAAAGATGAGTTTGCACAGGGACTGAACTATAACGCTCTGCATGACTCCTGGTAGCCAGTTGTGCTGAGAACTAGAGATGAACATGGCATTCTCAGCTTTGCTTCTTGGTTATAGCTATGGTACTGCTAGCAAGACCCAGTGGTACTCCGTTTATAGTTTTCTTTTTAGACATTCTGAATTAGTCTTTAGGCTAAAAATAGAATGAGATTCATATGATAGAGATGAAATTTACTTCATGACTCTTTTATCTCTGGTATGGAGAAATAAGAAAAAACATTTATTTTATTTCCCAAGAGGATAAATTAATAAATTTTATAATACTATGAGAGTTTCAAAGAAAAAGGATTATTGAAAATATGTTTTAACATAAAATATATATTACAGAAGGTAGTTTGGCACAGAGATGAAGACTAGATCCTGGGGAAACACACTATGTGTAAAATTATGGGTTTTACCATTTATTATTTATATGACATTGGGGAAGTTTTCAAATGTGTCTGTGCCTCCATTTCATTTTCTGTAAAAACATCTACCTCATAGAATTGTTCTAAGGATTAAATAAATTAATGCATGCAAATTTTCTTACACAAAAAGCATGTATAAGCTTTTCAGTGTCGTTTTTAATTTGCTGACTTAGTATTATTTTAGTTACATCTAAAATTTTGTTTCTTGAAATTCCCAAATTATAATGATTGATAAATAAAGCATGAGTCCATATAAAAAGTCTTATTTCATATTTGTTTTCAAGAACACAACTTCTGTATGTTAAAATTTTTATTAACTTTGCCTAATACATATTCAATTACACTCTGATATTTTCTACATAAATTTCCTATTCAAATACACAGTAAGTTAATAGATACCATTCTTTGCAGTTATTCTAAATCCACTTGGAATATGATGTTAAGAAGACTACAGCATGCTTTGTTGGTAGTATATCTGTATCTGTAAATCTAGATATCTCTACTGTCTATATCCATTTCTAACCTTAACTTCTTTTCAGAATCTTTGTATTAAATTCTTATTTGGAATCTATAATAAAATGCATAAACATAATGTGATATTGAGGGGGAAATTCAGTTTTACACATGACATTTATTAAAATGATTTTTAAGATAATGTTTAATACTTTTCCTCCACATTTAATAAGCCAAAATTGTGACACTAAGTTTTAAAGATGTAAAATTGAAAGGGAAAGATCTCTTGTTGAAAGGAATTAAATGCTCTAGCGACTTTCAGCTTATGCCTATATTTGGTGATGTTGCAGTTACAAGCCAGCTTACCTAGCCTACTTTGTCAAATGGCTCCCTAACTCTGCTGTTGAATGGAACCTCCATTCTTCACCTCCCAGGCTGGTCTTTATTCCTTCACTGCACATCTGAAAAAATTCTGTCTGTGTCTAGAAAGAACGGCCTTTCTCTCTAGCTCCAAATTCCAATGTTTCACTTGTCCTTTGCAGTCTGGTATTAATATTACTTACCCGATTTCATCATTGGCATTCATCTCCCCTCCCTTTGTGATGTTTTAGTGTCTTGTTTAGTGTCAGTGGCTGCCCTATAATTATTTGAGAACTATCTCTTGGTCACTAATGAAAAGGAAACTCTTTCATTCATTGTTTGCTTCGTTTCTGTTTGTGTTTTTATTCCCCCATTTTCAGTGGGGGAGAAGCTTCCACTTACCCTTCTTGACTTCTTTTAGCTAGTCTAATAATTAATTGACACAAGCTAGATTAACAGGGGAGAAAAAGCAAATTTAGTTTGTGGGCACAAAATTCTCATAGAAATGGGACCTAGAAAGTGGCTAAAGTAGGCAGCTCTTAATACATTTTAGACAAAGAAACAGTACTTCCGTGAGGAATTGTCAGGATACAGAAATTTAGGCTGTGGGTGCTTAAGTAGTGAAGAATCCAAACAGGGTTTGTTTGGTAAATTAGTAATTAAGTAAAAACTTTTTTCCCCCCACATGTTTCTTGGCCCAAATATCCTATCTCTGATGATAAGGATGTCCTTCAATCTCCAGAAGCAGAGAAAGGGATCTTTCATGTGGGAGATTTATTTCCTGCTTTCAGAGAGACAGAGAGGAGGGTCAGAGTGTCCCACCTGCACTGGCCATTGCTTAAGTCACTTTAAAAATAATCAGTATGCTACTTTGGCATATCTTGCCCTGAGCCCCAACACTGTCATCTGGGACAGACTGTTGGAGCATCCTTGGCTCTTCTCCTTGTTAAATTCTTGTGGCTGGCCAGTGGAACAAAGGCAAAGTTATTTGACCTGTTTCCTGGCCCATACAAATTTACCACGCATAATCTGCCATGGTGTTTCCCTTCCTGGGACACTTTGGGAGCCACATAAAGTTAGTGCTCTCCCCAAGCTTCTGTGCCCCATGTTTCCTTTCTCTGATTAATTACTGGTCTCCTTTCATACAGACTCTGGGATTCATTTTTGGCTTTCATCCATTTTTTGGCTTATTATTGCTTAAGAGTTCTACAATATTCAGTTACCATTACAAACACTCATTTTAATTACAGATACACACACAAAAAAAACAAATGATGCCCTACTTGCTGTATGCTGAGTGTTACTCCTGTTTATTTGTGCTTGCCTGTTGTATTTACATGGAATTTTTCTGTGTAATTTTCAGAAACTTTGCGAGGAAGACGGACCTACAAAATACTAAGCTCTGATAATTTGAAATGAGACTTTATAGCAGGAACAAAACTAAGGCATGTGAGGTGAGGCTATTAGAAAGAGCAGGAACACTGAAACAAGAGCTTTTGTCCCAGTAAGTTAAAGAAGGTCCAAGTTCCTGGAAGAAGTAATAATAGATAAGTCCTCAGAAAAAGATGTTTGTAAACATTTTCTTCATAGCAGGGAGGATACTTTTAAAACTTGATTTAATGCACAGGTATTCTAGTCTATCATCTTATAACCTCTTTTCATACTTTGTTAACTTAAGTGATTAATTACTTTCAAACCTTCTCCAATCTTTAGTTTACACCTACTCTTGTATACAACAGTTAGCTTTAGCACCTGACATCAATAGCACACACTATTTTGTGTTCAAACCATGGTTTTCCACCATGTAAGCTGGCCTGTTTAGAAATCTAATATTTCATTTTTCTATGTTAAAAATGAAAACAAAGAAGTCTTGGGTCAAATTTGATATGATTGCTGTAACATTTGGTAGAAGGAGGGACATTTTTTGCAATAACAGAAAACATAAATATCACTGTTTTTAACATATTAATTCCAATGTAGGGAAGGTAGCAGAGCTCAGGCAAATGCAGAGATGCAGAAGCTGATTACAGAGCAAACCCAGACTCCTGGATAGAGCAAACCTAAACTGTGCAGGAGGAAGACATTTATAACAGAATTATGTTTCTTGCTATGATTTATTCAGATTGGCAAACCATTTCAGAGTAAACTTGACATAAAATAATGTAGAATTCCTATGGCAAGTGAAATTCTGTTGACCTAAGGGCAGGCTGTATTGGATAAACAATTTTAGCAAAGTCTTTGCTGGGACTGAGTGATCTTCATAGGATCCAAGTATGTGCCATGGAGGTGACCAATCTTAATTAAATAGGCTGAGTTTAATATCCCTCCCTAAGATTTTTTTCCTTTATTAATGGAAGTAAATGTTATCTCTCTCCCAGCCTCTCCAGATTCCCATACCTCTCAAAAACAAAATTAGAAAGCAGCAGATTCCACTCTGTCAGGGCAGCCAATTAAATGGCAGAGGGTGTCTGTTTCTGTGTCGTTTTCAGAAACAATTGTATCTATTAAATCGCTGAAATTGTAGTGTCAGCAGGAAATAGAGCAAGTAGCTGCCAAAGGGAGAAAAAAAATATGAACAATACAGCTACTTTGATGTCTTCCTGCCCTCCTTTCCAGTGTCTATTGCTGAACAAGCTACAAACAGAACGTGAGGGAGCAAAGCCTCGTGCCAATGAGCCTGGGTGGCTTCCGCCTCCCTTTCTGGGAGGCTCGCTCACTGATGTCTTCTGCTCCCACTTGACACTTTAGGCAGACCGCACTAATCGATGTTTCAGAACACAGCTTTCACTGCCCTGCCTCTGTGTCTCTCTGATTACTCTTCACTGATGGAATACACTCTCTCAACTCCTTTTGTTAATTCATTTATTTATTCAGCACATACTTACGGAGCACTGACCTTGTGCTAGGCACAGTTCCAGGCGAAGATACATCAGTGAACCAGACAAAAATCCCTGCTTTTAAGGAGATTACTTGGAGGTAGTAGAAACAGACAATTAATTATATGCATCACAAATTTGTTAATTATATTATTGGGTAAAGGAAATCAAAACCCAAGGGACTACAATTTTTAATAGGGTGATCAGAAATTTAGGAGGAATTTTTTCATGTTGCCCTGAGAGGCACAGAGAATGGTAGTTACTAACAGGCAAACAGTCTTTTTTATGAGACTGCTGGAGTTCTTAATCCATCCAACTGTCACTTATTAGCTGAGTGACCTTCATAAACTTGATTTCTCCAGGTCTCAGTTTTTCCATCTCTAAAATGGGGGGTAATGTTCAAACCTATTGAGTCTTACTGTATGCAAAGGATTTAGAACATAGGACCTAATACACATTACATGGTACATGTAGTAAGTACATAGTAAGTTTGATGTGAATTCTTTCATTGTTATGTTCTGAAGAGAGTTTGCACCTCAATTTAGAGACATCTAAAACTCAGGCATTTCTTCTCACTAATCTGAACCTCACTTGTGTGATCAGGACAATTAAGATAATTCCAGCCACTTGCAGCTGTTATCGGGATTTTGAGAAAGTGCACATTAACATTCACAGGAAATCCTTGTTAAATGCCATGCCCTTTCCTCCTCTAGAGCCAGTTGAAATGCTTTGACCTCTTCTCATATTACCCAGCTAGTGAAAAATTGTCTCCTGGTATCACTCATGGTACTTACTACATACTTGTTTGTTCTATATTGTATTTCCTCCCTTCTAAAACATCATGGATGATAAGAAGCACACTGTCAATTTAATAGCAGCTTTCCAAGAGGGAAAAACAAACACTCCCACATTAAATGCACCCATCAATTAAATGGTGTGTCTTGATTTTTAAAAGATTTAAATGTGAAAAATAAGTGCAATATAGAATCAAGGAAATGTGTTAGCTTCTGTTTATATGTCTCATTGCTGCTACTATGTGATTACTCAGAAACTATGTAATTCTTTGTATCTTTCTCTTTGCCTAATCCACTGCCTTGTACATTTAGAGAGCTCAATAATTTTTCCTAGATGCCTGAATGCATAATTCCCCGGACAAAAGAACTAATTTAAGTTTATCCATCAAATGAAAATGGATCATGGTTTTTCAAGTAGGGGACATTTCTTCATTCCAAACCGCATAAAAATAGTAAAGATATAGTAAGATAACTGCCGGCAGCCTTAAGTGAGTAGGCCGTGGGGCCCAGGCCAAAATTTACAAGATTGCACCTGGTAAAAAAGGTAAATCTACGCATGCGCTAGTAGCGTGAGTACGCATTATGAACAATACGCATGCGTCAGTTGCGTGAGTCCGCATTATGGACACTACGCATGCGCCACTAGCATTAAAAAGGACAACTGCGTACACCTGAGCGCCGCGCGCGCCAACCGCTTGTACTGCAATAAAGTGTTACTTTGCTCCACGTCGGCTCCTCGCGCCTTCTTCCAGTTGGGCAGCTCACTTCCCCGAATCCCTCTTCAGCCTCCCTCGGCTGACAGTAACTTTTTTGGAGCGCAATGTATGTAAAGACTGTTTCCATTGATTGTATGATTGGTTTGGCCTTTTTTTGAGTGCAAGTTAGAAAAACTCAATTTGGAATAATGAGCAAAAGGAATTTTTTTCTATCAGCAGACAGGATTCTAGTATAGAAGTCAAGAGCAAGAATGCAGATGCACTTCTGACTGCTCCGCTTTTGGCACCAACTGCTTTATGCATTTCTTACTGCTAACAGACGACTCCTCGCTGAGGACCATAAGACAGCCTGAGGGTCAGGAATTCAGGCCAGGCGTAGAGAGGACGACTTGCCTCTGTTCCTCCATATCAGAGTCTCACCTAGAACACCTGAACAGCTGATGGTAATTGAGATCACGAGGGGCTGGCCTCTCTTTAAACCCTCATAGACAGCCTCCCTCCAGCTAGTCAGTCAGCCTTCTGTTAGAAGTCGTCTTGAGGCTTTTCAAGCTTCCTTCACTGCTGGCAAGTCGTCTTGAGGCCCTTCAAGCTTCCTTCACTGCTGGGCCCAAAGCGAATACCACATGGTTTAGGTTTTTATTACGATAGCCCTCATCTTCTGTACCAGTGTCAGAGAAGCAGATCACCATGATGATGTGAAAGAAATGATTTATTGTAGGGATTTTTATGGAATCGGGACGGCTGATGGGAGCGTTTATACAAGGTTGTTGCCTCTTCCTCTGATGCTGAGCTTGAAGTTGCTGTAAGTTGTTTGGGCTCTTAGGTGACTGAAGTGGAGTAGAGGAAGGACACAACTGGAGCCCAGGAGGAAAAATGGGGACCCAGGAAGATAAACTAGAACTAGCTCATGTCTCTCTCTCACCACCACCAACGCTGATAATAAGGATGACCTGCAGAAGAGGTCGGCAACTTCACCAGAGCCACATGAGCACTTATCCTCAGGGACGCTGAAGGAAGAGAATCAGCAGGAGCTAAAGGAGCTACTGGTCTCGATGCTGCCCTGCACCAGGGAGGTAAGTCGGCCGCCCAGGTCCTGTGCCCTGCAGCCTGCCTGCCGGCACCCACTTTTGGAAAGGAAAATGCCTCTCACTTCTCCATTTGCCAAATCACACACAGGTGTCTCTTATGACCTACCTGAAAACCATATACAGAATGAAATTAGAAGACATGTAGTTGCAATTTAGCTAAGGTAACACATTAAAGGATACCATATGCAGTGTGCATCAGAAACCTTTAAAACATTCATTCACACTGACTACATAAGCTTTTGAAGATACAGAAACCCAATCTGGACAAAAGAGCAAAACAAAAAGCAGGAGGAGGGGAGGAGAATTGCTATAAGGATGCAAGGTTCCTAAGTTTATCTTATAAAAAGCCAAGATCTGGAATGTAAATATGCCTCAGGGATGAATCTCTGTGAGAATCTATGACATACTCTTTCTCTCTGCTCTTTGTTACTGCTTTTCTTGGTAATTTGTTTTGTTTATCCTTCTAACACCAGTCAGGTTTCCTCTGTACACTCAGTCTGTATGTTGGAACACACCACAATTAGTTCTTTTTTTAAATATATTTTTATTGAAGTACAGTCAGTTTACAATGTTGTATCAATTTCTAGTGTACAGAACAATGCTTCAGTCATATAGGAACATAGATACTATTTTCATATTCTTTTTCACCATAAGTTACTACAAGATACTGAATATAGCTCCCTGTGCTATACAGTAGAAACTTGTTATCTATTTTATATATATTAGTTAGTGTCTGTAAATCTCAAACTCCCAATTTATCCCTTCCCACCGCCTTCCGCCTCTGGTAACCTTAAGGGTTTTTTTTGTTTTTTGTTTTTTTTGTATCTGTGAGTCTGTTTCTGTTTTGTAAATAAGTTTGTCTTTTTTTTTTTTTTTTTAGATTACACATGTAAATGATATCATACTGTATTTTTCTTTCTCTTTCTAGCTTACTTCACTTAGAATGACATTCTCCAGGTCCATCCAAGTTGCTGCAAATGGCATTATTTTATTCTTTTTATGGCTGAGTAGTATTCCATTGTATAAATATACTGCAACTTCTTAATCCAGTTAATCCAGTCATCTGTTGATGGACATTTATGTTGTTTCCATGTCTTGGCTATTGTAAACAGTGCTGCTATGAACATTGGGGATGCATGTATCTTTTTGAATTGAGATTCCCTCTAGATATATACCCAGGAGTGGGATAGCCAGATCATATAGTAAGTCTGTTTTCAGTCTTTTGAGGAATCTCCATACTGTTTTTCATAACAGCTGCACAAAACTACATTCCCACCAATAGTGTAGGAGGGTTCCCTTTTCTCCACAGCCTCTCCAGCATTTATTATTTGAGGACTTTTGAATGATGGCCATTCTAACTGATGTCACGTGATAACTCATTATAGTTTTGATTTGCATTTCTCTGATAATTAGTGATATTAAGCCTTTTTTCATGTGCCTATTGGCCATTAGTATGCCTTCATTGAAGAATTGCTTGTTTAAGTCTTCTGCCCAGTTTTGGATTGGGTTGTTTGTTTTTGTTGTTACTAAGTTGTACTAGCTGTTCGTATATTCTGGAAATTAAGCCCTCGTCAGTCTCGTCTTTTGCAAATTTTTTCTCCCTTTCTGTAGATTGTCTTTTTGTTTTGCTTATGGTTTCCTTTGCTGTGTATAAGCTTATACATTTAATTAGGTCCCATTTGTTTATTTTTGCTTTGATTTCTATTGCCTGGGTACACTGCCCAAGGAGAACATTGCTGAGATTTATGTCAGATAATATTTTGCCTATATTTTCTTCTAAGAGGTTTATAGTGTCTTGTCTTATGTTTAAGTCTTTAAGCCATTTGAGGTTTTTTGTATGTGTATATGATGTGAGGGAGTAGTCTAACTTCATTGACTTACATGCAGCTATCCAGTTTTCTTGAGACTTACATAGTGCAACCACCCAGAGCAGATTAAGGTCATTCTCTCAGTCCCAATTAAAATTTCTCAGAGATCATTCAAGTTTACTTGTGACAGAGGGCAAGTTCTTGTCATACAAATGATGGTTACTACTTCGAGTATGTGGGTGAAATAAGGAACAGGCAATTTCCAGAAAAAGAGGGTAGAGAAATGCCCTTCAATAGATTTCTACTGGAGATCACAGTTTGTCCTTGATTGATCTGAAATTACAAATACTTGCCCATGAAGTTATTTTTCTGTATTATTTAAAACACCAAACACAAATGAAATGTGAATATCCAGTGGTCACTTACTTAAAATATTTGTACTGTATGACTATTTTGTGTTTATAAAAATGGTTATGAAGTTTTAAATGATATAGAAGTGCATATCAGCACATTAACTGCAAAAATTATACAAATTTATATGTTCATTATAAATGCAATAATGTGGAAGATTATCAGTCTAGTAGTTGTGTCCACATTGTAAGATTATAGGTGTCACTATTCTCTATTCTATTTTTTCAACTTTTATACAATAAACATATACACTTTTATAATTTGAAAAACAGTCATATGGAATAGCTTCACCACAAGACATTGTATGCAAAGTACTTATTAAGTTTCCCATCAAAAGCCAAGAGAGAAAGACCTGATTACCCTACCTGTCAGAAGTTCAAGTAGAGAGAAAGTATTCATGGACACATTTGAGGATCCTTGCTATCCAAGGAAATGGCAAATGACCACTTTAAAACATAAAATAACATTTTAAAGATTTATTTCAAAATAGTAATACTACTCTCAATTAATCCTAATTCCTTGGAATAGGCAGACTAAAAAAAATTGTTAAGCCCCATTTCACTCTCTTGAAATAAGTCATGTACTGCACAAATAGCAAACAGGGCAGTAACCACTAAAACAACTTAAACCAATTAGATGAATACAATGTGAATATTATTTCCAGTATATTAGGCACGTGCTGTAAATTTGTTATTTGCCAAATACTAGCAAGATTAATAAAATATGGCTTAGTTTTAATAATCAGAGCTGGATTCTTGCTTTCTAAGGAACTAATACAGAATGCGTTTTTTACAATGTAATCATATTCTTTAGAAGCTAGGAAATAACTCAAGCTATGTTAATGAAGATGCAGAACAGCTAGTCTGGTCTGAGAATTTCCATCTACATGACATTTGTCAGAGTTGGAAGAGTGTGAGATGCTATAAAACAGAAGGAAACTGTCTTCTAATTTTAAAGTTCTGATTAGTTGAACCTCTGTCATCCTATTACCCCTTTCTCTGTTGAACCTCTGCATCCTATTACCCCTTTCTCTGTTGAACCTCTGTCATCCTATTACCCCTTTCTCTATTGTAATTAAATAATGATTCTTTTACTGCAGAGTCTCATAGGAAAACTCTCGACACTATCTCTGTTGACTTGATTCCAGGAGATAAAATGGCCTTATGTAAAATACTTTTTCTTCCACTCTGTGCACTTTTCTAAGTTACTAACAGGTTCCTTTGGGCAGAGAGAAGTTTGTAGTAAGTGTGTGTTTGTGATGTTCATTTTTAAAAATGAGATTCATGGTGGGGGAGGGTATAGCTCAACTGGTAGAGTGCATGCTTTGCATGCGTGAGGTCCTGGGTTCTATCCCCAGTATCTCTTCTAAAAATAAGTAAACCTAATTACCTCTCCCCCTGCCACTGCGAAAAACAAAATAATTAAATAATACAATAATAAATAAAATATAAAAATGAGATTCTTGTACTTTCAAATCTTGAAACAAAATTATAAAAAGCTTATCTTACCCTGCTTCTGTGCTGCGGCTCTTTCTACTTTTTTTTCCAATTGTACAGTCTCATGAAAAAGCATGTTAGAGTACCAGGTGTAATTCAATAGACATCATGAAATACAAAAAATAATAATAATAATAAAAGCTGAGTTTGTGTCTCAATAGCTATTATTATAGTATTTTGAAATGATACCAGGCTAGATGAGTCATTGATTAATATGTTTGGCTTTGAATATTTTTTTAGGATTTCTACTTTTTTCCCTAGTCTGTGTAGGAACAATTAGATAAAGTATTTCTTTTTGTCTAAGGTTTTTCTATTTTTGCATTTAAAATGGAAATTAATCTTCAGTGACTGAAGGCTCATAACCAGGACATATGATCCTTTCCCTTTAATGTCTATCCAACTTAATGGCAGAAAATTTTTATCATCAAAACTCCAGAAATTGTGGCAGCCATGTAGCATGTTTCCTGTGGCAAGGACCTAAGAGTCATTCTTCCAAGAGATATCAAAGAGTGGGGTCAGGTCTCTGCACGAGCCCTGAGACTGTCAAACAGTTATCATAAGGGTCCCTCTTGACAAGCTAACTATTGGTTTAAGCCCCAGATATTAATGTATTAACATAAAGAACAGAAGAAAAAAATGATTATTTTCTTTCTCAGGAGGTTTCTAAAGGGGAAAATTAGTTTCAAATAGCACCTTTTGTAAATCTCCTATGGTTTGTCCTCCCTCAAGCTGTAAGAAATGTTTTAATATGTAATTACTTTGTGCAAAAACTCTAGATTGTCCAGCAAGTAGTCTATGAACCCACTGTCATATAGACAGTTCCTTAGGTAAGTGCAAAATTAGGAGTTAAGTTAATTAAATCTACCTAGTACATGTAAATTTAAGATTTGAGAATAATCTCATTTATTACAAAAGTGAGAAAATGATACAGGATAATATGTAGAAACATGCACATTTTATAATCATCTATCTCATAGCCATGAGTTGGCCCACTGAGTAATAAATGATCTGGCTGTTTCTTTCAAATAAATCAACTTTCGTGAGAAAAGTATGTTATTTTAGGGTAAAGAGTCACATTAACTTGAATTAAAAATAAAAGGGCCTTGAACTCTATAACCTACTGAATGGTGAAAACTGAAGAATAGTAAGATGTTATCTTCTGTATCATGTATATACATATAGGTGTGGATATGTATTTTTTTAGTAATACCTTTATATAACATGTAATGTGCATAATGCATACATATGTGCATGTTTGCTTTCAGTGTCTACCAAATTGCTTGGTAAAGAATCAGTGATTGGTCATTCAAACAAGTTAAACATTATCTACAACATCATAGAACCGTGGGGTTAATGTTACATGAACTGTCAGGATGTTTCAAACAAGAGCATTTATTGATGTTTTGAATTCCCATAGTTTGTTTTGTTCCAAAGAAATGTTTAGATTGAAGGAATGCATATTGCATTATAGAACTCATCTCACTGATATTCCAGTTATAACCATTATGTGAAATTGGGCAGCATACATTTTTAAATTTCAAAAAAAGGAACTTAAGTAGTGTAGAGTGCACGTTTTCATTTAGAAATGTTATAAGATATATAAACACTTAAATATAGAGAAAAAATGAAGATGGTATTCTGATCATAGAATTGTAGAATTTACAGGTGATATTTTCTTCATATTTTTTCACATCTCCTATGGCTTCAAAAATTATTATTTTACTTTCATAACTAATCTGCTAATAAAACCAAAATGAGAGACAATCTGGAAACAAGGAGTGGGTAGGAAATAATTAGTGAGTCCTGTAAGAAATGTCCAGTAGCAAAGCCAGTCTGAGCTAATAAAGTAGTTTTAATGATGTGAAGTTGAGTATCTTTAATGATTAATATATAAGTCAATGTTTGGAAATTTAAACTCTACAACAAATATTTATCCTTCTCATGCCAAAATATCAGTAATAATGTTGAAAAACTTGTTTTCTAAAAGCCAGTACTGAGGTTTAAAGCAGTATCAACCTATCTATAATATGCTATTCTGAATCTTCTTATGAAACCTAATAATAACAAAAATCCAACTTTTGGTATTTGCCTTCATTAGCATATTTTATAATATCTCATTTATTTTCATTTTTATTTCAAAGTTCTCTATTGTGAGGGTACTTTGAACTTTGATTAATTCAAATTGATTTGAATATATCAATGTGTTCACAAGAAGGACATGAAATAAATGCCTTACAAGTATAATATACTGAAGTCTATGTGCATAATTAGATGTCTAAATGGCTGAGTCAGCATAGAGATCCTCCTTTTTGAACATTAGCATTTTATCTGAATTATTTGTCAGATTTTTATTAAGGAACACAAACATCTCTGAGTCTAGCTGACAGTTTCCTCATTTGGATTAAGATTTTTGAAAATTTTGTAGTCAAACATGATAGATTGCTCTTTTCATTTCTCTCTGTTTTGTGCTTTTAGCCTAAAGAAATGGGCAAATTTATACAATGAGAAGAAATGTATCTACCTTAGAATTAATCAGTGGATCACAATTCAGGGTTGGGCAATCTATTTTCAGATATTTTTTCTGATGTTTTCCTCTGTGTGGAAACAAAATTGCCTGAAATTAGTTTCCATTTGCTGCATTAAAATAATATATTACTTACTAGGTTGTGAATTTCATATTTGCTTTTCCCAGTTAAACTAATGAGAAAATATACTCAATGTTTCTTTAGAGTGGTGCCATACATCAATAGTCTATGTAATGACCAATATTTTACGTCAACCAAATTCTTCCTTTATTCATTATTCTGAAAAATCAGGCAATGCTTAACTAATTATTGTTGAAAATGAGATTAATCTCATAAATTGAGAGAAATTTACTGAGCTTGGAGTTCTGGTTGTTTCAAAAGGTTTGGTTGTTATTTGCTGCTTAAAAAAAAATAAAAGTGTTCAGTGCCTCGTTACTTTTTGAGTTTCTTATAATAAATCTTTCAAAGTAGGAAAGGACTTCAGCAATGTGAAAATAAATCAAGAATATTGTTTAGCAGTTTGCAGTTCCTTATTTATTGACACCTCTTCTTAATAATGGGGTAAACCAAATTTAGTGTTGTTTATGAAGAGGATAAGGTTAAAGATCACGTGTAATATAAACAAAAGAGTAAGGTCTTATGCATTTACTCAGAATTCGTCTTCCTGGAAAACAAAAGAAAGTATGTCCAGAAAAGAATTTTAAGGCCTGCATAGGTATAATGTAATTTTTTTCAGTATTTTCAAATATTCTCCTTGCATCTCAAAATGTAGCCAGAAGTGTTAACAATGGTGTTAACATCACCTGAGAGCTTGCTAGAAATTCAGACTCTCAGGTTCCACCCCAGAACTACTGAATCATAATCTGTGTTTCAATAAGACCCTTAGGTGATTGGATGCCTATTTGATTTTGAGAAGCATTGTTCTAGAACACCTGTTTCTGCATGTTGCACTGAGTAGTAGGTCAGGGACAAGGAAGAGATACCTATTTAGAACCTAGAGCCACCCTGGTCTAAATACCAACTTTAACACATAGTACCTAACTGACATGTCATGTAATTTGAATCTCCTTCATAAAATGTATTAATAACAGTACCCACCAAAATAGGTTTTTATGAGCCTCATTTAAGTAAATTACAAAGAAATATTTGCATATTAAGGTCATAGAAGAATTCGAAAAAATAGATTTGTCTTTTTAAGTTGGACAATTTACTATGGAATTATTTCCACAGTTTTGAGTAGACCATATGCAGATTTCTGGTAGCGAATCTTGTAGCTAGTGAGGCTACTGTATTATTGGGACAGTATTTCAAAAGCTTGAGGTACAAGTTATGTTTTCAAACTCTAAAAATGGTCAGAGAAAGAGACATTAAGTGATTCTTTGAAGGCAGGGATGCCCTTGATCACAGCAGATTCTATCTCAAAATATATGCTCCATTTAGTAGAATGTAGGGATATTGGCAGGGAAGGGGCAATGCTTTTATAAAGCCATTAAAGAAAACTGGGTCACCTGACTAAACAGGCTGGTCAGATCAATCTATCACGGAATCAATGGAGTGACAGCTGTCTCAGACGAATTCTGCATGTCTATTTCATAGTGCTAATGTTAGCAATAATACCAGCCTACCTATTGGCCAGGCAGAAAATATACCTTGTCTTTGAATTTTTCTTGTCATGAGGTCATATCCACTTCATAACCATTGATTATTTTTTTTCATTAAAAGTAAATGATGTTTCCTAAATCTGACATGGTAAAAATTGTTGCTCAAACTACCATCAAGGAGGCATTGTGAGAGGTTTGAAAATCTATGTTATTGTTTTGAAAGTTTTGTTTCATTTTGTTTGAAGGAAGAGAAGGGGTTATCAGGGTATCTAATAACTGAACATTCTTCCTGTAAGGTATTGTGAGTTGATTGAAAAAAAAAAAAAAAAAAAGAGTTGTGTTTTGTGAATGGTGTATTCCTTCTCTTTAAAGAAAGGTCAGTCAATTCCCAGGCTTATAATAGAGCTTTCATACTTACCCTAGAAAATCTGAGAAAGCGAGAAAGGAGGTGTTATAATTTGCCAAGAGTTTGCTTTGTTTATAGAAAGACACGAATCAATATATCAACACATTTAAATGTTTCTAGTTCTGCTAACTTAATTCAATAAAAGACAATCATCCAATTTATTTTGAAATTTTCTTGAAAATTCACACAAGTACATTTCTGATTTTTTCCCCTTAGATAATAGGTCTTCTGCCTCTCTATATATAGTTTTAAAATCTTTTTTTTTTTTTGATACTAGTTAGATGCACTCGTCACTTGTAAACATATGTGTTCTTTCTGCTTTTTGGTATAACAAAAAATGAGCAGAATTAGTATAGATGTTTCTATATTAAAAAAAAAATACTCTAAGTTTGCAGGTATATATCATATTTCACCAAACAGAACATAAGATCACAACTGGTTACTAATTAAACTGCTAACATTTATCTTTATCAATACTAAATTGCCAATTTAAATTATTTAGAAAAATACCTCACACTTCCTAACTTTTGCCTCTCCATCTTTCCCCAAATGCAGAAAAATTTAGTTTATATTTGATTTAAAGTGAACTATTAAAATGTCCAGTTTTTCATTTTTAAAAATCATCTCTAATAGATTGCTTAGAAAGGAAAGCAACATTTTCTTCATAAGCTTATTTTGCAATAATGGTTTATTTAAAAACAATAAAAATTTTTTAAATGCTTTTTTTTTTTTGATAGATTCCCTATTCAAGGTTACTGAACATTTCTTCACATTACAATGGTTTTTTCCAGGCTACCACTTTAAGTATCCACAGTATCATTTTTCTGCAAGTTCCCACATGAGGAATCCCTCCTTGATAGCATTCAGACTTGGATTTCTTCATCTTCCCAAATGCTAAATGTGTCTATTTCTCAGTCTTTTGAAGCAAACCATTCCCTCTTGACTCCTTGCTGGGTGAAATCTCACATGCTGAACCAAATGGTACCACTGTGCAAACTGGTTGATGTGTTAATTGCCATCTTCCCTCTTTTCAAATATATATCTGCTTTTTAACTAACTTCTTAATATTTTAACCTAAAGAGAATCCCCAAAAGTGAAGATTACATGTATAGTAGCAAAATCATAGAGTGAGATTTGATGGTGAAAATTGTTTTCACCTTTCTTTCATTAAAGCTCAATTGTAGATACAAATGAATAATCTTGACCTGGGTGTTTATCCTAAAATGACTGTTTATTCTAGGACTGACATACTGGTCCTGGACAATAGAGAAGTCCTTAGTTTATATTTGAAATATTACAATTTGATCATTAGCTTGTAACCCCCTGACTCAGCCTACAATGATGACTCCCAAACATTGCTTATTTTATAACTAACATTAGCTCTTATTTGTTGTTCCGTGGTTTTCATCATTTTTATTTTTACACACAGTTAGGATGTGCCAACATGACACTGTTTAATCATGCATAATCTTTTTTATGGGCCTGTCATGCTTTAAATTGTCTTGCAAGATGTTCATATGCATGGTTGTGAAGGGTACTTCCTGGTCTTTCACAAACTGATCAGATGTTTAATTGGGTTTGGGTTTGAGCTTGTTGGAAACAGTAATGTAATAACCCTTGCACGGTTTGCTCAGAGCATACATTTTCTTCACGTCATCTTTTGATATGAATGTATTTCAAATTCCTGGGACTTGGTCTTCCCCATACCACCATTTCTGTCATTGTGGTTAAGATTTCAGTTACATTAATATGCACCCCTAACTGATAAATCTTCCTTCTTGGCTCTCTTGACACATTTATTTCAAAGCTAACATGCTTAAGAGAAGAAAATGAATTCTTCTTGAGGAAAAATTGGAACTTTTAACTTATGCTACTGTGTGATGTTTTTGCAGTGATGCTATGAATGCCTTAGGAGTCAGCCATTTTAGTCAGCTGGTTCTTAATCCTACAGATCTACCTACTGGGTGGCATTCTCAAACATAAAAGTTTAGTACGTAAATATCATAATGCCGTTATTCCTTTTAAGTTATTTAATAAACAGACAAATAAATAAAGAGTTGCTTTTGTTTTCATGGTAAAGATTATGTTCCTATCTACCCTACCTCCACTTTTAAGCCTCTTCAAAGTTCTTTAATTTTTCTGATTTGAGATGAAGTCTATGCTCCAACAATCTACAACATTCCATGTGGTCTTGCTCTTTTTCCGACATAATCTTCTTTCTCTTGTCTTCCAAACCATGTTAAACATTTCCCAGTTTCTTTGACGCCCCACATTTCTTTCAGCCGCTTTGTAATTCTATTTTGTTTGTTGCACCTGCTGTTGACTCTGTGTTTACAGTACTTTCCTCACCCCTTCATTCAACCAGTTCCCTTCTCACTCTTCATACTCCTGCTTAAATATTGCCCTAGAGATATTTTCTCTGATTTCTACCAGTTCTGTTAGAATTTGTTGACATATAGTTTTATAGCAGTTGCTCTTTTTTTCTTTGGAGCAGTTGTAATGATAATAATTGTAATTAATTGGTTGCTTAAATTATTATTAGTGTATGTAATCTGTCAGTTAACTAAAGGTCCATGAGGGCTGAGGTTGTCTGTCTTATTTTCCACACAATGCTTCCATTTTAGCCAATGCTCTATACATATTTGGTGAGTGAATAAATGAATGGCAGAACCTCGAAAAGGATGTCTCTAGGATCTATAAATAGAAAACAATATAATTGCATTTTAGCAATGTTATTAAGATACAGGATCTCTATAGATTTTAGAGTTGAATGCCTTGGGAGCCAATAAGCTGAATTTTGGTGCTAATAAAAGACATGTTGCAGTTTCGAAAGATCCTTGGGTTTTTTGCAAAAGGTGGCTACCAAGCACATGACACAACAGTAGCCTTAAAAAAATTTATCTTAATCCTTTAGGGGGAAACCTGGCCAAGCTTTGCTAAATTCTTGATCCTTATATTAATAAGGCTTAGTGTGATTAAGAGAGAGGATTTGCAAGCTTATGTAGTCAGCTGTTTTTGCCTCAGCTGTAGGCATTGCTGACTTAAGCAAGTCTGAGATATTATTTATCAATATTAAGTGCAGAACTACTCAATTGCTGGTTCTTCATAATGCAATGTACATGTGTAACTGGAACCATTATTTATAATTGAACTTGATTTTTGTAGGCATCCCTTGCTAAATAGCTGCATTGGGATGTAAATTATTCTGTAAAAAGTCAAGAGTTTAGAACATAAAGCAGAAATCTATACCATGTAAAGATTTTAGAATCTTAATTGACAAGCTACTTACTGATCCACTAAAATGTCAGCTAATGCATTTTAGACATTTTTATTAGAATTTCCTTGGGAAATGACATTTGGTGGCTGGAAATAATTCACTGGAAAATAGATCTTTTAGGTTAACACTGATTAAACTGAGCAAGTTGATAACATTATGAATTATGGGAGGAAGGGAAAAATGTCATTGCCAGGTATTTGATCTAGAACCCCTACCTTCACATCCTTTGTTACAGTTCTAAGTTTTTGCATATTTTTAGCTTTCTATAATGAATTCTCTTTGATATCCTTTTTTGTTATAAAAGATATTCTTACTGTTATAAAGAAAAAAAGGATGTAAAAGCAAACTGTTATACAGACAGCAGATGAGTGGTTAAATTTCTCACTGCATTCATTACCCATCCTGTATATCTATCTATTTGGAAAAAAAACGGTAGTGGTGATTTTGTGTTGTGTGACTTTCTTTAAGAAGATAATTAAAGGGGAAAGAAGATCTACCTATTTCAACTCCTCAGCTTGTTTCACCTTGCAGAAGATATAATCCACCAACTTTCTAACTTAGTTTGATAACTGAGCTTGTAAAGTGAGGTTCTAGAGAGCAGCCACAGAAGTGGGGCAGAGAGTGCTTCCCATATATTATACATTTTGGATGGACTTATTCGTTAAGTGAGTTTCAAATGTGAAATCTAAAGTAATAACAGACTGTAAACCACAGTATGAAATGATCACTAATTCATCCACAGAGGAGAAGGCTAAGTGCAGTTGTTTGCAAGCTTGAGGAGACAGAATCAGAAGGTAATTACAGTTTCAGAGACAGATTAATAATGCATTACAGCTTAGGTAGGCTCTGTCCCCTGCCCATCCTTTTGAATCATCTTACAGTAGCTCACACTGGTGGCTTGCCAGGAGACAGTGTGCTTTGCCACCTTTATTTCTGTTTCTCTATAATGAATGATTTCTTAAGAGTTGATTATATGATTCTAAAAGAGAAGGAAGAAGAAGAGAAGGAGGAAACAAAGCAGCATATAGCCTGACGTAGAGATCTCAGAAGTCTTCTTGCAGTGAAACTCAGCCTGACTTCCAGATGTATGAGTAGAATCATCATGGCGGGCAGATACTGCGAGATGCCTGAGAAGAAGACATTCTCTCCTGCTGCAGAATTTTACCTTGTTGGGGACAGCATTGTACCCAGTTAAAAAAAAAAAAAAAAGTCCCTTCCCTAGACTCTCGTGAGCTAGTTATGGTTCTCTAACCCAGTTTTAGCTGATCAGATATGAGGGCACCCACTCTAAAGGGGTCCTAAGAGAGCTACTGATTTCCTGCCTAAAAGGGACAGACAAGGTTGATAGGAACCTTATGCCCTTTGATGTGTCCTCCATCTTGTTGCCTAACATCCTGACTTCATGCCTAACATGGAGTAGCTATACTGTAGTTATGAGGGCGAAAGGGACAGATTAAGAATACTTCATCAAAACTTGATCTAGCCTAGAACTCTGGGGTTTTTTTGTTTTTTTTTTTTTTAGCAAACTCTGACTGTGCATCTTCTAACTTCTTGTTTTGTGAGAAAAATAACCTCCTTTGGTTATTCCACTGGTTGACTTAACCAAGGCCAGGCACTTGGGTTCCTCATAGATACAAATTTGAGCAGTGAAAGAACAGCAAGTGTCCCACTGTTTCACAGAGGTCATGACTTATAGGCAGACATGTATTCTATCAGACCGTAGACCAAACACTACAAGTTTGATTTAGTTCACTTGGGGAAAGAAAAAACAATAGCAATGAAACAGGTAGTAGCCATGTGAAATTACTACCAGGTTACATTTTAGATAAAATTAGAGCCTCAAGGATGAGGTTTCTATGCTATGATACAAATGCCACATCTACATTGAAAATTAGAGAAATAAAGAGCTGGAGTATAGAATGTGTCAGTTGAGGAATATTAAAAAATCATCATTTTATGTGTATATCACATGCATGAGCTGAAGGTAGATTTTGTGAGTTAGATGGCATAGTCAGACGTTGTACACTGCCAGCTTGAAGGCAACCCTGGTACTATATGGACGGGCCCCCAAAAGTGACTTTTTAAATTTTTGTTTGTTAGGTTTTTTTTTTTTTTTGTCTGTTACATTTACCTTTATGTGAATAAGTTGCATCATTTAAAAAGCAACAGACGTTGTAGAAAAATCTAGACTTTTAAAATCATCTCTCAAAATATCAAAAGATTTAGCAACACTGGGCCCACCTTCTAGTAAGGTTCAGCTGTAGCTAAGCAACTGCTGCGTGTTATTTTTAGTTGACTGTCGTGTCTTACATGACCTGTTACTTTAAATTCTCTTTTGGTTCTGGCTCTGGTTTGCCAGAGTCTTTCACTCACTTTTTTTTTTTGGCCCACATGGACATTCAAAGCTGCATTCAAAATGAACCTTGTCAAATAAAATTTTGACTTAAAGGTGCTATTGTTGGTTAGGCCTAGGAAAGAATATAAAATTGATATATTTTAATAGTACAATCTACAAAGTTTCACATTCTCATTAAAAAAAAACTAATTCAAATCTAATTTTGAATGACAACATAAAATCTAATTAACTGATTAAATTAGAAAGGTAACATTGGCAAGAATAGTCCCCCCAAATTATTTTGCTCTTATTTTCCCCTTCACTAGACAAAGTGCTGTTTATAGCCTAGCTTTTTGCATTAGTGTTTCTTTACAGCTCAAAATGTGAAGTTCTTTTGCCAGTCTCACCAGGGGAATAGACCCATTGTGTATGGAATTACATTTTCCAGACTATGCATTAGCGAACTAATAAGGATCTCTGTTCAGAAAATAGAATGTGCTTGCTTTATGAATGCATGCATGTTTGTTGTTTTGTTTTTATTTTTGTTTTGTTTTTAAATAGTTAGAACTGTTTAAAGAAGCCCTAGGGATTGGGTTTAAGATCTTTAATTAAAACAGTCACCACAATATAGATTGTCATTGTCTTATTCACCTGGGAAATTATTTTACTGTTGTTGAATCTTTACGTACCTTGCCAAGATTAAAAATATCCTAACTGTGGAGGGAGGGTATAGCTCAAGTGGTAGAGTGCATGCCTGACATGCATGAGGTCCCAGGTTCAATCCCCAGCACCTCCTCCAAATAAAAATAAATGAATAAACCCAGTTACCATCCCCCTCATAAAAAATACATATTCAAAGTGCCATGCTAAGATTTTTTATACATTTGGAGTAATATATTACTCTTAACTTTGATAGAAATTGCTGTCACTAGTGGGGAGGAGTTAAATGTATGTTAGAAAAGGTACATTAAAGCATCTAATTTAACATTTTGAGGAATGTACTGATCTAAGATAATATTATGTATTATATTGCATATATAATATGATATATTGAAATATAATGTAATAATCTAATATATGATATGATTCCAACACAAAGTAGTAGTGAATTTTCTGGAAAAATTAGATCAAATATAATCTTTCACAATTAAAAAGTATAAATATGGGACAAAGATATAGTTCCTAGTTCTCCTGATCCTTTTCCTGTTCATAGATGCATACACAGTCTCATGCCTTTGTTCTTGCTTCCCATTTATTTTCTGTTGTTCATCCAGCATTACTTCATCTTCAGTAACATGAATCATAATGTGTAGCCCACACATGCAAGCACCATTCCATATTGGGATTTTTCTTAGTCACTGGCATTTCAAGTACTGTTGTTACTATCATTACAGTTGTATTTTTCTAAATTCCAAAGGCCCTAATGTTTACCATAGAAGATAACATGCTTGTTTGCTAAATTACAGAATACTACATTTTTTTTTTCTACTTTGTAAAATAATGCACAGTGATCATTATCACACCGTTGGCAATGTAGTGCTAAGGCGATACTCATCTGATCTCTCATTCTCTCTCTCTCTCTCTCACTCCCAACTCCTACTGCCGCATTTTCAGAATTGTCCTGGATTGGTTTCCTTCACAGAATTTAGTCAGATTTGTCTCCAGCTTGTAGAGAAAGATACTGATTTGGTATTTGATACACCATTCTCAAAATGAAGTATGCTTTGAAAATCCGACAGTTATGTTAAAACTGTTGTTGTGTTAGGGCGTGTGATTAACAGTGTTTTAAAGGAATTATAAAATAAATCTCACCATTGAAGATTCAAAACTTCAAATATTATATTTAGCACACTTTGTGTATAAAACTGTCTCTTATTTTCTTAAAGATTTCACAGTGGCTTATCTGGGCCCCAAAGAGTTTCTGATGACAGTATCATTAAAACTTAGGAAAACCCAAAGAGGAAAATATTATGAAATGAATGCAGCATGAAGCTGTCCTGAGTAGGAATCAGCTCTGTAAATATACTTCTATAAATGGCATAAGCCACTAGCTAACAGCTGAGCTACTCTCTAGGGATCAACCAACTTGAATGCAAAATTGGGAGAAACTGCAGAAGGAAGGTTAATTCCTCTCGATAGTTCCACGGGGCCTATTATGGTGCCTGCAGAACTGTAAAGGGCTAACGGGACAGAATGTTTTATTTTTACCCACACAAACTATTTGGATTATCCCGTGGGAAAGTCTAAGGAGAAATTTAATATCAAACAAATATGATGATAGTAAGACTGAAACACTAAACCATGCATAGAATTAGAATGGAAATAAATTGAAAGTTCCAGAAATTTGATTTTGAAATATTGCTATATTATGTATCATGCATTAAGATTTTTAAAAAGCTATAGTTTTAATAATCCCATTCCTTATTTTTTCTCATCTATACCTATATTTTCATGTATACATTTTGAATTCAGAGCAGGAAAGTATGTTGATGAGGGTAATGGGGTCAGGCTATTTATGATTGTGGATACTAGATTTTGTAAAAGTAAATTTGTTTTTTGCTTTTGATTTAGGTTTATCTGATTTGTATGGATACCATACATCAGGGTTGCCAAAACATGGAATCTCTGATCTTATTTAAAAAAAAAAAATTCTTGGGATGATTTTGAAAATCTTAAATGATAAAATTAACAGACACATAATCAAGGCATTCATTTTGGATGTCTCATATAAAATGAATCATAATTGTATATTTTCTTATCTTGAAAATGAACTACATGTGCATACATTTTAATGTCAACTTGGGATTGGTCTTTCTTTTCCATATGTTTGCAAATCTTCTCTACCCGCTACCTCTCACACCATTCCCAGATGCACTTAGATGGCAAGGAAGAAGGGTTGGACTATACATTGAGTTAATCTTAGAGTCCAGAAGAAATTTATGACCAAGGCTTCAAATAACAGAGCAAACCTACAATTCTGAAAAGGTGCATGTGATATTGGACAGTGTGGCATTGTCAAAAGAGAGATAATTTAGAATTCAGTGACACACATTCTCATCCTGTCTCAATAATTTACTTAAAAATATTCTGTTAATAATGGATAGTTCCTTGGACATTGGATTCTGTTGATCATAGTTGCTCTCTTGAAAATCTCTTTCCTTGGCTTTTGTTACTATGTACTCCTTATCTTGCCTTATGTCTTTCTCTTTGTGTCTTATATCTGTTTATAAATTCTCATCACCATTATGAAAACTACTATCATATATATATGATGTTTCTTATGTAATTTTATCTGTCTATCTAACAGTCTGTCTGTCTATGTATCAATCTATCTACCTACCTACCTACCTATCTACCTATTTCAATCTTGAGGTATCTCCCAAACTTCAGGAATGCATTTTCAGTTGCCTCCCAGTCTCATCTAACAGTACACACCAGCATAAACTCAAAGTTTCTATTACAACTAAAGTCATCGTCTATCTCCCTGTCCAACACTCCCTGATTCATTTTTGTTTACTTGCCCCTGTTATATCCCTAATTCATCCAGATTCAAAATAGTCATTTTCTCTACATTTTTAATTCACATCTAATAAAATGACAAATCCCATTGATTCCATTTCTAAAACCTTGGGAAATTTTGTTCTGTTCATTTCATCATTATCCTTGCTGGGGACTCTGTTTCCTGTACTATGATAATAAATCTATCTGCTCTTCACACTTAAAACATATCCTTTTCTATACAAATAAGCTTTGGGCTTACATATCATCTTAATATTTCTACAGGGTAATTATGATTATACTTCTCCCCTGCTTCATAACATTCTGAATTTCCCCATTGCCTCAGGATTACAATGTGAATTCCTTAGAAAAATGTCAAATTTCCTTTCAACCTTGTCTCTCCCTTATAGCTTTTGTCTCCATCACTCTTTCTTCATACCCACTTATCACATCTCCACAGCTCAAAAACCAACACCTCCATGAAACTGGACAGAAGCCACATTAGTGAGAAATGATCTGTGTAATCTGAACCACCAGAAGGTTTTGCCTATCTCTTTCTTAAGGTATCTATCACAATAGTCCTTAAATAATTTATAAGTCTCTCTCTGCATAGGAAGGAAAACTATTATGGAAGGCTTCCAGCAGGAAGTGTTAATTTAGCTGAATTTCAACATGCAGAGAAAACTGGTGAAAACACATTGGGAGAAGAGGGAACAATACTTCCAAATACATCAGAATGGCATATTCTGCAACCTGGGGCTAGATTTTGATGGCTTATGTCTGTGGATATGGTAGAAGTTCATGTAGAATTCTAACCCAGTAGCTATGGAGAGATAACTGCACCTTTTGCTAAGAAATGTCTACTTCAAGTTGATTAAGAGCTATTTTAAGGGTTTTAAGATTTGAAACCCCATGATCAATAGTTGTATTTTGGAATAACCATACTAATGGCAGTATAAAATGAAGGTAAACAAAATAGGAATTTAGGTATTCTTTTCACCAATATCCCTTGTGTCTCCACATGCTGTACATTTCCATTTTCAAGATTCTGCCCTCTCCATTCTTCAGATTTCTAAGTGTTAGCTGCAGTAACCTATGTGGGTAGTGCATGGGTGATGCAGTCTAAGTTAGCCTGTGAAGCTTGTGGGTAAGAATCAGGATGGTTTCCTGAAATGAAGTGCCCAATGATGGAAGTTCTGCTGCTACTTTGCCTCTGCTTAGAAGCACCTTTTCAAAATCCTGTCCCAGTCTCAAGTCTAGAAAGGTTTTTGCCTACAGAGATTACAAACTGTCTAGCTTGTATAGGTGACAGTGAGAATGGAGAGGGCACATCCAATTATCATAGGTAATCATGACACAGCTATTTATCTTCGACTACCATGTGTCAGTCAGGAGCTTTGCCAAACTAAAAGATGGGCCTGTTTTTACTTCATATATCTTTATAGTGTCTAAGAATATTTTTATCCTACACAAAAGCAGTAGAGCTGACAAGAAATTTTATATTTCATAAAATTACATTCCAAACCTTTCACATTTGCTCCTGAACTTTAGCAAAGATGCAGCAAAATTCCATTTTCCAAGGTTAGTGGATCTGCACCTTTGAATCCCATCTTAGACTTTTTTGATGGCTTTCTACTTTAATTTCATTTTTATTGTCTCGATTTGACCCTTTTCTGTTTGTATTTTTGTCCTGCTTTTGTATATAAAGGCATATAGGTTTTAGAGAAGGTATGTACAGATATGTATGCACAGATATTAAGAGACAGTATATAAAGATAGACAAATGTAGAAAATAAGGATGTTACTAGTCATTTATTTCCAAATCAGTTAAAGGATGTAGGCATATGTTTTTTGAAGTATTACTTTATAAATTTTAAAACTTCTAACACCAAGTTGTTATAAAATACGTGGATAGACTTTCCCTCTTGAAAATCCATTTTTAATCCTACAAAACTAGAAGACAGCTATGTATTCCACTTCATATTAGTCGTAATCAATACCACCATACTTCTACACTACTTAGATGCTGTTTTAATTGTATATGTGCTTACTTTATCAAGAACAAAATCAATCTTAAGAAATCAATGTTCTTTGCAAAACAGCCTCAAATGGATGAGGAAGAGTGAATGGCCCGAATATGCAGAAAGAATTGACTTCGCCTTTTTATACCAATGTTAGCACAGGAGTATGTAATTAAAAATCAATTTATAACATAAAATCTCGTAATAGGCATTAAGCTGTGCTGTCATCAAATAAGAGTACAAAACTAAGTCTGACTGTTGACTGTATTCCACATCACTAGACTCTGGTTATTTTTATTTCCTTTGAGTAGGAACAAACATCAGAGGTGCACAGTAACTATGAGATAGCTAAGACCTTTTTGTAGGTCGCTATGTGAAGTATTCAAGTGAGCAGCTGCCAAAATCAGAGGTGTCTGTGTGTGCGGACAGTAGGAAGAGAAAAGAAAGGTGGTCAATAAAACTCTGTGACATCTCTTCCAGTTGCCAAGCATTTTACTTTAACACTTTTACTGTTAACAGCGTAGGCAGGGAAGCCCGTTACGGTTAGCCTAGGTGCCCTTCTCCTATGAGATGATCCTATCATGGTGCCTGAAGTAGAGTCTGATTATGTAAGAAGCGATAACAGTACAAGTACTGTCGTCCGTATGTATGCGCGTGCGTGCGTGTGCTCGCACTCGCGCAGGCGCGCGCAAACACTGCTTTGAAGGTGATGGAATTCGTTTATTTCAGAAGTCTCACAGTAATGGTTGTAGCTATGCCTATAGTAAAGATGCTGTAATTGGGGTACTAGCAATAAGCATATGCAATTAATGATCTATGCATAACTTTTCAGTTCTTAAGGTAATTTTTCATTTTTATTTTTCACGATCCTCATCCTCACAGCAAATCAGTGTCTCCTGCCCAGTAAATGCTGATTAAATATGTGATAAGTAAACTTGGGAATGAAGGCTGGAATGAGTATACACAAAGCACAGTGAGATAGGCAGCACAGTTGTATTTACCTTGATTTTGCAGGTGAGAAAACTGAGCTTAAAGCAAGATAAGGATTGTATGAAGGTTACTTGACAAAATGAGTAGCAAGGCCAGAACTAATATTTAGGTTTCAATGTAGAGCATGTTGCGTTTGTGTTTGATTTTTACCAATTTTTATAACTGCCATTTATCATTTCAGTGCATATAATTATGAGCTTGCTTAGTTCTTTCATAATCATTGTGGAGATTGGCCTTGAGCTTGGAAGAAGACACTCTGAAAGTTAAATATTTTCCCTCCAAATTTAGAATATTAAGAAGAGAAGTCAAGACAGCATAAGAAAAACCAGCACCTTGCACTAGGATAGAGAAAAAGAAGGCTGAGGATTGAAAACATAATATGAAGTATAATATTATCTACATAAAGCACAGGCAAAATATAAACTAAAAAAAAAAAGAAACTCAGTATAAATATGCTGAATTTGAATATCCAAAATTGGATCTCGCACCCACTTTTATGGGAAAGAGGCCAAATGGAGTTTGCAGTTGAAACTGGTTCCCATTTGCCACACATGCTTCTGTGACAAAAAGAGATTCAAAAATGTAGGTACAGCAGGTGACTGGAAAAGGCAGCTTATTCTCAAGGCTATCTTGGACTCAGCTGTCCTCTGCCCAGAGTAACAACATATTAATGGAGAAACCATCTTTGCAGTCTTTTGTACTTAAGAATCATTCAGACTTGTCAAAATTCTAGTATATCTGTGCTTTGTTTGAAGACAGTATTACAGGGATGTCTGTTCAGGAATGCATAAATACCCCAAAGGCTTCTTGACAAATGGGAGACAATGCAACTTCAGCCAACAGCTTTAGGATCCTTTGGGATTTGTGGAAACATTTTCTCCAAACATCTGGGAGAGATCCAGACTTCCATTATTCCTGTCCTTTTAAAACAACCACACATTTTTTTTTCTTTTTAATTCTCAGTGAATATGTCATTTCCCTTTCTTTTGCCACAGAGAAAGCAAATTTCTTTTTTCATAATACTGTTAGATAAACCTGTGATT